>NC_081143.1:26040585-26333085 GCF_958295425.1 Solea solea
TAGCACTGTAGCAGGATTTTGAATGTAAAGTGCATCATAAATAAAAGATAATATCATTAATTATTATAATGCAATGGTTCAGTATTGTATGGAGCATCAGTGCATCCATCCTTATTATGGAGGACCAAAAGAGACAAAATTAAATAAATAAATACACCATTAAATCATTCATTAAATGTGTCATTAAATAATGAAATGTGTCATTAAATACATTTAATTAATTAAAGACACATTTCATTATTTAATGACACATTTAATGAATGATTTAATGGTGTATTTATTTATTTAATTTTGTCCCTTTTGGTCCTCCATACCTTATTCATATCTGCCCCTTTGTATGTTTTCAAACAATCTTGCAATAAAGGCGGCCGGTGTGTGCACCTGTAAATTCAATATCCACTCATGACACGAGGAGAAGCTTTGGTTTTCCGGTGTTACAGACAAACGGCAATCAGGAGCTAGGTTGTGGCAGAGCTGAGAAGCCATTGTCCTCTCGCTGGATGCTCTTTGTGTTCGAGGGTTGGCTCTTGCACCGAACCGTCGCGACCGCGGGGATGATTGACCGCCTGTGTGTGTACGACAGACTGAGACATTAGCGGAATCGCAGACGATCTTGTGTTTCTGTTCAAATCAATATAAAACATGTGTAAGCAAATACTGTTACACACACACACACAGACACACACGTACACTAACACGCACTCAAATCCCCCCTGAGCTCTGAAATTTAATCTGGAACATTCACAAGTTCAAAATCCAATCAACTGAGCAGGAAATCTACCGTCCGGAGCAACTAGTGGACAACACTTCAAAGTGCAATTCTTATATTTATAAAATAATCATTAGAGTGTGTCAATGGGGCTGGTTCATCATTTATCTGGTGAGCTAAACGCTGCAAGAAAGCGGTGTCCTGAGACGGGATCGGTTACACAAGTGAAATCAGACGATGGGGGAATTAAAATCAGCTGCGGATAAATTACTGTGACACAATAATTAACGGGGAAAACTGCACTGTCAGCGGTCGTGGACGGATTTGTTTGCAGGACCTTATACAGTTCTTTGTATCAGCTGATGATACAAGTGAGGCTGTTATATGCAGCTGTCATACGAGAGGAGAGAAAGCCCATAATGAGCAGCTTATCAATAATCCAAGCGCTACCCAGGAATACAGAGGGGCCGCTGAATATTCATGCAAGCATAATGAATATTCTCAGGGCGATAAACGCAGAGAGAGGCTCAAGTGACGTTCATTAGCAGGTGCTGGAATCACAACTACGCCGTGGAACTGAGAAGAGAGAATACAGATGTGATGGTAACACACAGTAGTGTGCAACAAGTACGATTAGTTGAGTAGTTTTGACAGTCCCTATTTGAATCAATTCATTCAGGCAGAGTATGCAAGACATAAGGAAAAAAGGATTATCAACAAACTCCAACAGCTCCCTTTGACAAAGACTGGTTCACCACACAGACAACATTCAGAAGAGTAAACGAACTGAACTGGACAACAACACAGGAGAGCCAACTCCTCCATCCAGGACACAGACGTACACATTGTGGACAGAGAAGACAGTTAGTTTGAAAGAGGGCGAAAAGGAAGCCCTCGATGTCAACATTGAGAAGTCATCGCTCAACAGAGGAGGAGATCTGTGACATCACCGATCTCCATCACATCCCTTACGATGCTGTTCCTTTATCGCTTCCCGGGAGACTTATGCCACTTTTCCACAGTTCCAGCACGACTCGCCTCGGCACAACAAACGAACAATGCCCGACACTTAAAAATCAGTTAAAAAGACTTAAAAATACTGAAAACATGTGTTAATCTCCAACATTTATCAAAGCAAATGTCTAAAATGCCAATATTTAACAGAGGTGTCTGGTGTATTTAGCGACCGCACTGCTGAAAACCGGAAGTACTGAACAAATCTGATTCTAATGATTCAGTTACACCGAAAACAACTGCTTTACAAGTTACTATGTGTTGTGTAGAAAATGATGTCTCAACAGTTTCATGCAGCCGTGCTATGATGACTCCGCCCACGTAGAGGAGGTACTATGGCAATAGCAAATGATACCAAACAGATTCAAGTCGAGCCGTGCCGTGCCGAGTCGGGCTGGAACTGTAGAGCGGAAAAGCGCCATTAACTACGCGTCTAATTAAGCCTCATGTGACCTCAGGTAACTTAAACACGAGCCCCTGTTGATTCTATTTAATTGTATTTAATCTTTAAATAAGATTAGGCCCATATTGTAATGAGATAAAGACACAGGCTTCTGTTGTACTGTATATATGGATCATAGGTTACATATGAATTTTTCAGTCGAAAACATTTAATCATAGAAAATTATTGATTTTTCAAATTTTAAGAGAGTCATTAACCTTTTTTTTTTTATTTACTGAAGGAGCTGTTGTGTAATTTAGCTGCACTCTCATGTAACTTACGTTTCTCTTTCACCCTCACTCTGAGACTGGCCTTGTACAGCTTCATTTAAAACTAAGTAACGCATGTCACTTTGGTGGAAATCCCACATGTTGGTCGCAATTAACGTCTCAACGCTTGACTTGCCAGGGTTGTCTCTGTCAAACCAAAGAAATGGAAAGAGAGGGAGCGCATCGGGCGAGAAGATGCTGAAGAAAGAGAGTAGAAACAAGTAATGAAATTGCTGCCATTTATAAACGACTTAAGTGAAGTGCAAGACAGAGATTCGTCTCAGGGACAGATAATGAAAGAAGAGAAAATGAGTTTAAGAGAGAAATCGGTGAAACACATCTAATGATAGCGAAAAGAAGAAGTTGATAAAAGAAGCAAACGTCGAGATTCATTTCCCAGAAAACAGAAGAAGGAAAAATTCAATGAATCATGTACATGGGTACAACATGTTCAGATTGTTCAACCTTTTCTTGAAAGCAAATAAAACGATATTGAAGTATCTTCCTCCATCTATGGGCTCATCTTTAATGACAAATCTGATTCGGGTGAGTGTGACATACACGTGGGAAAGCCGTGGACAGGAGAGATGACGGGGGAGCAGGGGGAATACTATCCCCCCCCAGCCAAGGTCTCAGGCTCTGGGTTCGGTGCGTGGAGGTGCTCCCCCGTCTCATTATTGGGCAAAGATGGACGAGGTAGGCTGACAGAGAGGGAACGGGGTTTTGACGTTCAGTGTCAATTGGATTTGGTAAAGTTAAGGAGAAGAGGGCAGATGTGGAGAACATGCTTATGGTTTCCCAAGACACTGAGATGATAGGATGTAAGGAAGATAGAGCGTGACTGAGACAGAGAATAGATTCATCCGTCCCCTTGATTTCCTTTCCCTCGGTCCCTCTAACCTGGTGTGCCTAACCTTTTTAATAAGTGAATAAATGTCCAAACACATTTATTCATACTACAAGTTTTATTTTGGTAGGCTGATTTTGGTTTATAGGTGGAACTATTGCATCACTTTTTTTCAGTTGCTCTGAGGGCCTACCACAGGCTAAAGAAATACAGATTGGGATTAGGTTCACTGGAGATTAAAACATTCTTTTTCCAGAGATTGCTGTTGACATTATACTGAAAGCTCAAGGGACATTGTCTGGGTCAGATGTCCTCACAACCACAGGAGAATCTCTGGAGGATCCAGGCCAGGGTCGGTGACTGGCTTGAGCATCCAGGAGTGAGGACACTCAGTTGTGAGTTTCTCCTGCTGTGTTCTCACGTAGTCCCAGAAAATGTAAACATTGACTTTTTGACATTTGTATTTGACGATTAGATAACTACAGTCTGACTGTTTAAAAAAAAGAAGAAGAAACAGAAAAAAAGGTTCCTTGTGTCATTTAATTGAAAACAATTCAAGGTTACAACTGTCACTGAAACACAGTCAAGTCACACAAAGTGGCTGAAACAGCCAGTCTCTGTGAGTCTTGTGAAGGAGTTAGCTGTGTGTTCTCCCCCCTCTCTCTCTCTCTCTCTCTCTCTCTCTCTCGTGTTAGTTTTTTTTCTCCCTGGTTCAT
Source organism: Solea solea (assembly GCF_958295425.1). Classification (NCBI taxonomy): domain Eukaryota; kingdom Metazoa; phylum Chordata; class Actinopteri; order Pleuronectiformes; family Soleidae; genus Solea; species Solea solea. The sequence goes on from NC_081143.1 coordinate 26,044,583, forward strand.
CATTCTGTTTCCAGAGATGCTTACACACTAATTATGGAGCAAAGTGTCTTTTTGATTTGGCTATCAAGCTAATTAGGACAAAACCTCCTCCAGCACAAGTGCTCATCACCATCTTGCTGGCCAATTACCAATTGGAAGGAGGAATTTGTCTCCAAGTGTTTGTGGGCATGTGTTCCTTTGTGTGCTTATTGATTTTTGTACGCTTCAATGGATATTTGTGTAACTACAGAAACTACAAATCCTCTTTCTGTTGTTAGGATCTTCTGTGTTTCATCTCCCTCGCCATCCCCGTCTGCCACGCTTACACCACTTTTACCAGTCAAATTAAGTAAGTACGGATCACATGGAAATAAAACAACAAAAAAAACAAGGATCTAGTTTGACAATATCTGCTTGGGGGGGAAAGTAAAAAAGTTATTCCACTAAAATGTCATCCAATAATAGCACGACTGGACACATTTGCATCTGAAAGACATAAAGGAGAGACGATGCCTAGCAACGTACAGAGGCTCTAACGTCAGAGAAAGATTGTTGGAAGCTTGTTTTAATGATAATTTTAACACTGAAAGTATTACTGGAAAGCGTGATGCGTCACAAACTGCTATGGAAACAAAAGTATCGGAAATATGAACTTGTGACGTCACAGCCCTTTGGTTAAAAGTCCAGTGGGTAAGAATTTACCCAGAGTAAAACAGAAAAGACCTTTAAAGGCCTTTGCAAACAGAGCTGATCAATTTAACACAAGGTTCTGCTTAAAAGCACTAAAACCGTGCTCCGTCTGGGTTGTTGGTTTGGGCTGCAGTTGAAACGTGGCAGTGCAAGATGGCGGCCTCAAAAAAGAAGTACATACAGTCACTGATGCTTATTTACAGTAAATGACTTTAATTCCAATTTTAATCACATTTGCCAGGACGGAGAATCAATAAAACGGGAAAATGGAAAACAAGTGGTTCATAAGTATTCAATGGAGATGGCTGTTTTTAGAATAAAAAATAATAAATCTTGGACGTTAGGCAAATCACACCCCAACTTGTACTGGGGATAATTATTTCAACAATTGTGAACTAACGTCATTTTTTTGATTTGTGATTTCTTCTGAACTTTTAACTTTTGTGTGAGATAATAACAGGTTTTCTGCCAGGTTTTAGTGCTTTTGTCAGCACACACAGACAGCACTGAGCAATGACCTGCTCTTTAAAAAAAGAACTTGACAGGGGAGAGAGTGCAATTTCAATTCTTTATTACGACTTAAGTGCAGCCTTTGATACAATAGATTTTGCAGTTTTAATTGACCAATTTAAAACGCTGGGTTTGTATCAAGGGCCCTGCACTCCGCTGGTTTTCTTCTTAACTTTATTGATAGAATTTACAGCCCAGAAATGTGGTGAACCACAGGGTTGGGTATTATTTTTTTTATATATATATGCTCCCTCTGGATCACATTATCCAGCACCACAACCTTTCCTGTCACTGCTGCGTCGATGACATACAGATATACTGTGCTTTCCTTAGATTAGATGACCCATAATCCTAGAAACTGTCACCAGGATATCAAACATTGGATGGCAAAAAAAACATATTCTCCAACTCTACAACTCAAATTCAGCAATTCTAATGTTTACAAAGCAATACGACTCGACTGAGGAAGCATTTATTTGTGCACCAAGAAGCGTTTACTCAGCCATCTCTCCTTACCGCTGCAAAGTTGCCTCCTTCTGTCTTGACATGAAACAAATGACTTCCTGTGTGCAGTGTGGGAAGGTTGCTGGTGACACTGGTGATCTGAACACTGCCATAGACTTATGCTATGCTATGCTGGATGACACAATCCTCCCATTTATCCCAGGTTTAGGACCGGGAGGACTAGGAGTTCACTGGATGTGGTCCCCCATAGCTGGGGTTCATCCATCCGTCAATTTTCTACCGCTTTATCCTCCAAAGGAGGGTCACAAGGGGGTGCTGCGCCAATCTCAGCTGACATATGGCGATAGGCGGGGTACACCCTGGCCAGTTTGCCAGTCCATTGCAGGGACACATATAGAGAGAAACAACCATTCACTCTCCCTCTCACAACTACGGTTAATTCAGAGTGTCCAATTGACCTAATCCCCATGTTGCATGTTTTTGGACTGTGGGAGGAAGCTGGAGAAAGGATTCATAATGGCAACCTCCGGGTTACATACCAAATATTCTGAATCTAATACAATTTTTCATATTCAAAATCCACACAACTCCCACATTTGATTTCAAAGTACTGTCGTAAGTAAGTCAACTCAAAAAACACCATATGTGCCTGTCTCTGCATTATAAAAACATCCATCTATCTGTCCCGCTATTCAATCATCCATGTTTCATCCCTGTGCTGAGCTAAACATATGTTTATCCATCCATCCCTACCGTCTTTTCTCTATGTATCTCTGTCAGTGTCTGTATTTACAGTTCATCATTCACCCACGCATCCGTTCAGATCATCCAACCCTTCAAGGGCTCTCCTGCCTGCACACACACACACAATCACTTTTATATGTAAACTCAGGCAACTGAACATTTATTCACTTGCAATTGAATCGCTGACACACAGCCACAGTGACAGGTTTCCATCCGTGAAACTCAAACTGCATCGAATAGTTTCTCTAACATTGACGCTATTTTAGTCAAATTCGGTCTCAGTTCAAACACACGTCAGATAGAGATTCACATGCACTAAAAAAGGCATTAACGGATGAACAGGCACAGTAGTGGTAGTGGGCCTCTACAGTGTCAGTGCTCACAGCGGCGCGAGCAAACATCCGCTGGTCCTATCATGTTCTAATTATACGACACCGGAAAATAAGTGACAATCTACTTAAGTCAAGCTGGTGAAGTTGCAATAGGATATTTTTTACTGGATAAACAATGTCAATAAATGCTTTTGTTGTGGTAAATATTGCCACAATTGTTTCTTTATCCCAGATGGATACACAAAAAAATATCAAGCCTATATTTCTTTGTCAGAATGGTTTGATAATAACGTCACATCATAGCCAAAATATGTACAGATATTGGATGATATATCACAGTGACCACGTTTAGTGTTTAATATCGGTATCTGATCGGACCCCACACAAAGTCAGGCTCCATATGCATCCATCAAACAATGTCAAGCATGTAATACAACAAGGTTGAATGACAATAATAATAAAAAACAGGCTTCTTTTTGTCTTTAAATTAAACTTAAAGAGTCAGTCTACAATCAAACAATCACTAATTTACATTTCTGTGGCATGATCTAAGAAAAGGAGATAGCAGATGGAGTTGAAATGAGATTCCTCTGCTGTGTCTTTCACTCGCTCCACAAGGACAGGATGAGGACAACTGAAGGCAGGTTGTGCAGATAGCAGATATCACTGGGTTGTTTCATGTCACCACTAAGCTTGCATTTCACGCGGCGGCGGAATGCATAGTGAAGAGTCCGCGACAAACACATTGATGTAATCCTTCTGAACTCTGCTTGAATCCGGGGTGGGCGGGACACGCCGCATCTAAAACCTTGACAGTCGTCTGCATCTGCAATATTCTGTCAAGACATTAAAACCCACGGGTAAACAGTGGGTCATTTAAGGAGAGGAAACTGAGGAGAAGCGCGTGGCGCTGACAACAACAACCCGACATCCGACACATGAGGAGTTGTTCTAAGTCACACACTAGGTTTAAATAAAAAGCTTGCAACGGAGTGAAAGAAAGGTGGAGGAGAACTGAGTCAGGATATTGCTTTTCCTCGGTGAGTGCTCTGGATCACAGGCTTTAAATCACTCTCCTGCAGAGAACCACACACAGGACTGTCAGCTGATGTGCGTCACAAGTTGCATTCACTGAGTTTTTAAGGATTTGGGGGGATTTTATTTTTTTATTCTCCATGCGGTAATTAAATTGTCACGTATTTTCCTCCTGAAATGTGGGCGTTGTGTGTCAGAGGAACTTTTCTCCCAACAATTTCACTTTAGCTGGTATGGAAATGAAAATTCAGAAGCTCTGCTAAATAACAAAAGGTTATAATCCTTCCACGTTTCATTTTATTATGCAACCTGATTACCCGATTTCCTAAATAGTCAGCAGGGATGGGCGGGTAATCAGATTTGCAACAACAGGCTTGGACTTTGGTTAATGAGCCTAAAATAAATGATTTTGCTGTTTGAAAGCGCCACACTGCACTGTGCATGTGTCTGCTAATGAGCTCCAGACAGACCAGTGGGGGGAGAGAAGCGTGTGAATCCAGTATATCTGCTCCCCTCTGATCGAACAAGCATTCAGAGCAAAAAGAAAATCATTAAAGAAAAAGCTGTGAATTATTATTTATTTTTCTTGCCAACACGTGTTTGAAGCAAACACGGCGTTGCACACTCATTCATCAAAAACCATGTGTGCTCCACGGCTTCTGTACATGCCCAACCAGGTGCTCATTAATGGCCTGGATGGAACCGAAGCTGAAACACAACATGTACACTATCAGGCCACTTTATTAGGTACATCTGATCCACTGCTCTGTCGCACATGAGCTACACCAGGTGCCACTTTATCAGATGATCTGTGTACCTAATAAAGTGGTGGTTGAGTGTACAGCACATTTGAGCCAGGATGCCTATGCATATTATTCTAAAAAAACAACAACTTCTCTCTCTCACACACACCTTGTAAAAACTGAGACAGGAACAGGCAGCGTCTGTGAATTATGTGCAAACAAATGCCGCTGCAAATCACGTGTTTTCAAGTATGTTTGTTGCCCTTGAGAAAGGGAGACAAAGGCAGAGGAAGCACAGATAGATGGATTGAGGAGGAGGTAGCAAATACAAGACAGAGAACCTTAGGTCCTGGGTCTAACTGTGACCAAGACCGTTGCTCAAAACAGTTTAATGGTCTACTCTGAAACTTTAAAGTTCTAAAACTTCGACAGCAACGATGTTATAAGGTTTGAGCAGAAGAGTTTCAGGTGTTGATATTCTTGACAGAATATCTATCTATCTCTGAGTTTTTGCTTTGCTGCTGCAAGCACTATCTTGGGTATGAACACAAATAAAAGTCCAAGGAGGCTTCTGTAACTCTTGCAGGGGCTACTGGAAACTCTATTGACCGTCTTCTCTCGAATTCTGCAAAATAACCAACCTCAAACCCGTTACATGTCACATCACACTTGTGAAAAGCATTGGGGGCATATCTGTAGGCAAAATAGATGGATTCTTCTTCAAGGTCAAGTGTGCAAGAACTAGTGACATCTAACGTTAAGACTCACACTGGACCTTTAAACCAGGGTTTATCAATCCTGGTCCCGGAGACCCACATTCCTTTATGTTTTAAATGTTTCTCCATGTTACAGCAAACCTGATTTAAATGGTCAGCTCTTCATCAAGCTCTGCGAACACCTGATAACAATCCATTCATGTCAATCAGGGTTAGTTGGAGCAGGGGAATCATCCAAAACATGCAGGACACGGGTCACCAAGGACCAGGATTGAGGAACACTGCTTTAAGGATTAGGATTTTGTGTAAGATGTTACATTCTCAAAGATTGTGGTTCTTTTGCTGATGTTGGTAATTCTTTTTTTCACCAATAATGATGTAATACTAGTTTCATATCTTCAATTGTCAACGAACACTGCACCTAAACAACATTTTCTCTGAGTGCGCGTGTGTGTGTGTGTGTGTGTGTGTGTGTGTGTGTGTGCGCCTGCCTACGGGGATACTGTGTAGGGCTGATTGGGTTGGTGGCCTGCTCTCTGAGAATCTGCTGTAATGGTGCCAGGATGATTTATACCATGCTTGAAATGGCTGTGTGTCATGAAATCACACACACACACACACACTGAAAATGTTGAAGCTACTTGAAAAGTAAAGTGTAACAAGCCTCTTGCTCTTTCTTTCTTTCTTTTTCTCATTCCTTTCATCTCAATTTTTCCCCCTCACAGTAAAAACAAAAGAGAGGGAAGGTGATTTTTGGTGTCTGGCTTGGCAGAAAGACGTCCTCTATTTTCCACCTTCTCCTCCCTGACATTTGAATCTGCTTCTCAGTCGCTGACTGACCTTTTTTTCCACTTCCTCATTTTATTTCCTGCTTTAATCCCTTTCTTTGTCATCATTCTTGTCAGTATTCTTTTCAGCCTCTCTTATATCCGTCCTCCTATCTCCTTCTCTAGGTCTCTCACCCCCCTTCTTTGTGTCCATTTGTCCTTTTTTTATGCCTCTTGGTATTTTACACAGTTATATCTGACATTTCTGGCTGATGCCTCCTCTGTCTGCTTCTCTTCTTCCTACGCTCTTTTCCTTTATGGATTCCTTTGTTTTGGTTAATTTATCAATATTTCTTTGTGAATTCCACCAAGTCCCATGTCCTGCTGAACTAGCTTTGGGTCTTGTTCTTAGAACATCTTCTTTTTCTCATTTGCTGAAATATCCTTTACGCTCAGATCGCCAACAATGAACACATTTATCAGAAAGAGAGCAAAGAATTAACTTTAATTGATTCATTCTGACCCCGTCTTTCAGATTACATGGGAGGATAAGCTGGATATCTGTCCGTCCGTCACTAATCAACCTGCCTACAGATGATGTCTCAACACAAGTTGGCGAGCAAGTTCTGAATCTACGGACCAAAACTCACAGTGTCATCATGACAGACAACAACTTCCTTGAGTGGGAGTGGAATATGTGAATACAGCAATTCATAACCCGTTCTATGTTCATTAATTATGAACATAGAACCACGGCTAGCTGAAAGTCCAGGTGGTAGCTACGAGAACATGGTATTGTACAGACGGAGAATTCAAGCTTGGCTCCAAGAGAAAGCTATTGTGTTCATTCTTTGGTGGTAAGAAGCCAATCAGAGCCTGTAGAGCTCTGCATACATGCCTGTCTCTGTTGTAGTTGGCCAAGTTTTGTTGTTTTTTTTGTTTTTTTTGGGCTTCTTCCTTTCTAGGTGTCGCCAAAGTGGATCAACACATATTTCATTGGAACCAGCACTAGCAGTAGCAGTAGCAGCAATGGGGACCCAAGCCCCTGATATGTCACAATTCGAACCAAAGAACCTCAGGTTACAAGACAAGCTCCCTTTCCACCAGACCTAGCTCTTTCCTGTCTTACTTACCCCACAGCTTTAATTTACTTCAATCAAACTGAAGTGAATGAAGTGTGTTGGACTTCACGTGCTAAAATCTGACTGTGGAGAGACTGAATGTGGCAGCAGTGACAGGCCACAGGCGTGTTTACACAGTAAACCATCTCAAATCCTTCCAGCAGGTCTGGTAACACAGAATACATCTTCTGCCTGACTGTGTCTACACACAACGCTGCGAGGCAACAGCCAAGTGGCGCTTTCTCTCTTGTGTCCCGTGGTTCTCACCACGGCAGTTTCTGGAGCAGGGATGCGACTCATCAAAGTGGGACACTGTGTGTCTGCGGGCACTGCCGGCAAGTCGCTATGACTAAAATCAGCAGGTGGAAGAGAGGACGGCGGAGAAGACAAATATGGATAGTGAACAGTTGGTTATTGCTCAGTTCTTCCGTGTGAATTAACTTTTCTCTTCTTTGACGGATTCTGCAGTTTGTGTTCCGGACACTGAACTCTCCACTGATATTTTATTTAAAACAACGCCACGTTTCGGTCAAAGAACATGCACAGTACTTCATAGTCTGTTTATGTTTGCCGTGCACTAACAGTGAAAATGTACAGGGGGTGAGTCTTATGAAGTTAAAAATGTTTATGTCTTGCTTCTTGAAACGTTCTCCAGTGTTCTGTGAACCCGCCCTCATTTCAGTGTCCATGGTCTAACCGCATTTACGTATATTAAAGCTGCAGTGCGTAGCTTCTGGTGATTTTTGGTCGTTGTTGATGACATTATTCTCCCCTGTGTTTCGTCTTCATGAACATAAATTGTGTATAACATCGTTTCTATGTTGTGTCCTTTATCTTCAAATCTCTATGGAAAATGCACCGATTTCTTCAGGCGTTCATTTTAGGATGAGCTTCCTTCTACTGTGCTGCTTCTCTCTTATTCATAATATTATATACTTCTATATGTATTTGTAATTCGATTTTTGATTTGATTTGTCTGTTTCTGCTGAGTATTTGTTGTGTTTTTCTTTAACTTTGTCAAGGATGGGTTTAGTTTAGTTTGAAGTTTTTTGGATGATACCAATTTGTTTGTTAGTTAATTTTGGAAAAGACTCCCCTCGCCCCACTGTGGACAGAAGGAATCACACCACACTCTGCTGCGTGTTGGTGTGGATTTGTATGAGCTGGAGTCCACCTTTGAAGATAGACTACAAGCTGAGGAAGAGGCTCAGCTTGGAGCTGAGCAGCGGTGCCCAAAAGTAGACAGCAGCTGCTGAGTAGCAGTGGAAGCTAGCGTCGCTGGCAGCTGCCCATGGAGCCGACCTGACATCAGCAGACTGCTAACGGGGAAGTGAGATATACAGTTCTCACTTGTGGACAAAATACCACCTGAGTTGCATCTCTGTTAAATCACAGCTAAGCTTCTTGCAAGTCTTTTAAACTTTTTGAAGACTATTTTAAGAAGAACTGTGACATTGTTACTTTGGTAACACTTTTATATCATTATTTTCGGTCCACTTTCAATCCCAGCAGTGACCCTGGATTCACCGGTACAGGCTGCATGAGTCATTGACGGTGAATTCTTATGTTTGGTGTCGGAGGTTAAGCTGTCACAGGTTAACAGTCTCTGCCATGGCAAAGACAATAGCTGTCATGAAGCGTCTCCGTCGTGGTATTGGAAGTGATACGCATGTGTTAGCTTCCACCGACCAGTGTGCGTCACGTACCGACTCCGTCACTGATCCATCAGTCTGTTTCTCCCGCAGAAAAATACAAGTGTCCTATTTCTGCTAAATGACGCAACATAACCCTTCAATTCAGCAGAATTCAGCACTCTGATCTCACCCCAAGCTCAGTTCAAGCAATGTAGTGCTGAGATATTTTCACAACATGACATGATTGGCTGACGCTCCAGGTGATGCTTAGAAAGTTGAACACTTCTCACCTTCTGCTACATGCAACACAAGCAAAGCAAAGCAGCGGACCCACAATGCAGTTCGGTGCCACTTGACACTGCTTCATTCAGACTAAAGAAGAAGTGTCAAGCCGTGTAGTGAAGCATTTAAATTGACACCTGCAGCATGAATGCTTTCCATATGAAACATCACAGCCAATAAAGGTGTCTCGCTCTAGCGCTTTCACCCAGATGTCATGTTTACGTCACTGCTGATTAGTGCTGAACAATGAATCATTCTTAAATCAAAATTGCAGTGTCAGACAATGTCATTAGCAAATCAGAAAGAGTGCCATTTATTGCAAATGGGGCCACAAGTTTTGTCAGAGATATTTTTAATTTTTAATCCTATTACTTTATCATTGGAAATTGTACATTTTGTAAACGTTAACACTATATTAATAGTAACCACAGCAACAACTGTTGACCCAACACGATCCCCGTCCCGCTTCTCTGAAAATCACCGGTGTGGAAGTATTTTGTGTTCCCGTGAAGTTTTGTCATCGTGAACATTGTTGAAAACAAAACCACGGCATGTAAGCTATGTGATGCCTGTGTAACAAAGCACAGGACATCCCCGCATGCATCATAAGGACGCAGACTACGTAACTATGAAAACAAACTCAGGCAAGTCGTCCGTCCTCAGTTGGAGTGAAACTTCCTCATTGCGCTAAAGCAATATAGATGTGCTAGTAGCGTCAGACATGTGACCCTTTTCAGTGGTGAAATTTCTTTAGCCTGGAATATGGAATATGATTTTTTTGAATGAAAATAAATCCATTTTCATTCACCCAATCTCAACCCTTTCCTTTCTCACCTCTAAGGATTCAGTGAAAACTGTCCAAGCTTATCAACTTGTTTTATGGAGTGAGCGAATATAGTGCAAAGGTATGTGCTTATCCTCTTATCCCCACTGCTATCCCTTCTCTTATCAGCCCTCGGAGGGAGAGCAGGGATTAACAAGTCCTGGATAGAGGAGGGTAAGTGCAATAGAGGTAGATGGCAGAAAACTCTAATACCTTGTAAATTCCATGCTCTTATCTGGTCCCTAGCTTTGTATCTGATCTATCAGTTTGCCCACGGTGGGTGATTTATGTTGATCCCAACAGTGCCAAACAGGAGAGAGGAGAGTGGGGACCTCCAGTGCAGTCGCTGTTTTAAGACAATAGAGAACGACGTCAATTGTGTAAATTATGTTTCCAGTGTATGGCACATGTGAGTGAACAGCTATCCAATAGATGCCTGGTTACAGGTGACGTCTGTGAATTTGTGGTTGGAAAAAAACCTGACATGGTGCTGGTGAATGTCAAAGCTTCACAATACGAGTTTGTTTTGCAAATGCACGACTATTTATATTTTTAAATACAGTCTATGATTCTCACTGACGTCAATGTGCCACTTTCACACTCTGAGTCAAGAGTGACAGCGCTCTAATAAAAGAGAACCGAGTAAACAATGGGTCTCAGCTCCGAAAGCAAAGTCAGAACTCATGGTGATTGCAAAAATGAGAACACTTGAGCTTGAGTACTTCAGTGCAAGTGCAAGTGAGTCACTGAAGTGGGAGGCAGTCAACACCATGTAACAATCGAGACGCTGCAGCTCTGCCATTCTGGGTTTTGATATTTAACAAAAGTGTGCTAATATCTGCATTTTGAACCACTTAAACAATAGTTGCAGATGTTTGAGCGCTATAATGTGCATTATGTTCTGAAGAGAAATACAAATCTGCTTTATGTGTTGTTAACTAACAAAGATGATTAGACTTTGTTAGTTGAGATTTAGTTCAACTGTTTCCTGAGTGTGAAGCACATCCAGCAGTTACCAAGGATGTGAATACTGATTTTAGCTGCTTTCAGAAATGCACTAAAGTCCAGATGTTCTGCCTCCTGCATCCATGGAAGGTGGGTCCATCCACACAGACACCACCTACCTGGATAGTCCAGACATTCTCCTGATGTTGTGAACGCCCATATTTGTTGTGATCCCCATCATGCTTTTGAACGGCAAAATCCTCCAGAGCTTGCCAAACCTCCAAGTTCCAAAAACTGACACGGCATTAGCAGGAGTTAGTTTTGCAACAAGAAGGCTACGTTCACTTAATAATATATGACAGTGTTTGTTCATTCACTCATTTTGTCTCTAAGTTCCATCCTGACTGAAACATCTATCATCATTATCATGTTCCAAGGAGCCATTAGAAGATTGGACAGCCATGCTCATTAAGGGATAGACATGGTCACAACAATATGCAAATAGTCTGCAGCACTCAAACATTCATTGATTGGTTTTATAGGGCCACAGAGTGCCGTCCAGTCCCCAAACACCATCACACCACCACCAGCAGCCTGGAACATTGACAGAAGGCAGGTTGGCTTCTTGGTTGTGCGCTGTTGATGCCAAATTCTGACCTGACCATCTGCCTGCCTCAGCATAATTCCAGGTTCATCAGACCAGGAGATTTTTTTTTTGTTCCCATTTCAAACTGATTTGCTGAGTTTGGTGGCCGACAGAAGAAGACAGGAGAAAAAACATTTCTAACATGTGCAGGCGGAGGTGATTTACCATAGCTTTTGAGTCAGCTCTCATTTGGTTATTCTCCTCTGGCCTCTCTCTAAAATAAGCTGCTTCAGATGGCAGAAGTGACTTTGAATAACAAAATTAAAATCCATTAAAATCATTTTTTTTTTGATAATTAGATGTAAACTTCATCAAAGCTTTTTACCTGTGCCTGCTTGGCTCATTTTACATTGCACAACCAAAAAGATGTACATGTCCCGCTAATTGATGAACCTATACTACTATAAGAGGAAGAGAGATGTTCTGAGTAGGGCGAAAAGCAGCTGAAACCTCCATCACCTACAAAACTAATGATGTTCTAATGGTCTTAGTTGTAGCTAATGTTTGTAGCACAAGTTAGCACTGCTATCAGACATTAGACGTGCTAAACATGGACATTGTTTGCTTTTGAAATTAGCTGACAGCTAACTGTACAAACTGATAACTGGGACAAAATGCTAAATGAAGATGAAGAGAATTGCGTCAGTCTTGATTTCATATTTATTGTTGTGGTTTGTTTTGTTTTTGATCAGAATTCATACTTGGAGTTGAATGTTCAAACATTAAACTCGGATCAACAAATTGACCCTTATTGACCTTTAGTCTTTTTTCTTTTACTTAATGAAATTGTCAGCAGTCCTTCACCCCCATATATCTTCTGTGGAACTATAAAGAGCCTCAGTTTTATTGTTCAGGTCTTAAAAGATCATTATGGTTCACATCTACTTGACTACTTTAAATACTACTAGACTATACATATTCTGCACAGATGTCAAAGTTAAATGAACATGGACATTCTTCAGTCTTCTTTGGCATTAGCAGTCATAGCCTACCATAGTATTCAAGGAGATTTATTCACGTTCACTATAGATGAAATCATTTACATTGGTAAGCAAATGCTTTTAGAGCTGATGTGTGATGTCCATAATGAGAAAATTAAGTGAATACATGTTTGCTTCATAATTAATTCAATACAGTATTATAGGGTGTAGGGAGCAAAGATGGCAGGTGATGAAACACATAAGCTGATTCTTCAGTTTATTTCTGTCTGTTTGTACCTTTTTCTTTTTACAAATTATGAATACACAACGTTTCCAAATGCTTTGAATTTGTACACTGTACAGTGAAAAGAGGAGTATTTCCTTCGTTTTAACAGCATTAAAGCTGGAGTACAGCAATATATGCAATAGCAAAGCAACCTCAAAAAACACAGCAACACTCCAGCACAGACACCAGATTCAAATGAATGGGTCGTGCGAGGGGTCTGCAGTACTTGCTGATCTGCTGAGAAAGCCTGGCCTTAGGTCATCTGTCAAATATGTCTGGTTTTATCCATGTTCATCTTGTAGGAGGGGCTATAAGGAGCTGTGATCCCAACATGTTAATGTTTAATGACCTGGAACATGCAACAACAACTACTTTTTCGTTGTGTTCTAGAGCTGTAATGAGCAGCTATGTAAATGTGGCTGCATAATGCATACTTGTTTTTGTATTTGTCAGTTAATGAACCTCCCTTAGACTTTTAGCCTGACCCAGAAGTAAAAGAGAAGCAAAAGTTGATGTTCTTGTCAACAGGTAACACCAGGGAGGCCTGTCGCCTCTGGGTGTCAGCACTATAGTTGCAGTGTGCATGTCATATCCCTGGAGGTAAGAGTGTGAAATGTGGCTCTGTGTACACTGTGACAAATGTTCACTGCAATCTCCTAAGTCGTTGCGCCTCCAGCTGCATCTCCAATGAGCAAGTGTAATGTGGTGATAACACTTTGAACTTACCCTGCATATTTAAAGGACAAAACACGTGAGTTTGCCACATGTCATGAACACTAATTCGGAAATGCTTATGCCACTTGCTCGCTGTGTATATTTCTATATACGCTTTGGCTGCTTGTGCTGGAATGTTTTCCCAATGTTCTACTTTTAACCTCAAGTCAGTAGAACTTTGATAGTCCCACCTTCATCCCATGCAGATAGATGTTCTTGCTCCTGTCCGCACACGTGTAACCCGGCAATTATCACTCTGCAGGAGCTGTCATCATTAAAAATAGTATCGAGCCTGAGGTTGAGGTGACTGGCAGGCATCAAACCAAACAGCAGCTGCAGGAGGAAAATGGGGCTAGTCTATGTATAAAATCCTAGTTCTGCTTCCTGATCACTGTACTGAACAGATTTGGAAAGTCATTTACCTCTAAGTTGGGTATTGATTCCATTAATTTAAATCTGGCATTTGGCCACGCCTGAAACTGAACTCCACCATTATTTCTAATTGGTTCATTTTGTATTGTTGTATAATACCAAACCCAGTTCTCACAAACATGTACACTTGAATGTTTCTGCAAACTACAGATACACGAGAGCTTATGTTTCTGATCAAAATGATGTTACTTATTTACATGTTTTCAGACATGCTAATCAATGTGATAGATTTAAAAAAAATTAGAAATAAGAAAGTCAGGGTGTTGATAACATTTCCATGTTATGAATGTGGCTGAAGTTGGGCTTCAGCACAAAAGGCATCTGGATAAGGCAAAAAAACACAGTGTCATAGAGCTAAGTCTCTAAAAAGCCTCCCAGACCTGGAGGATGGACTCAGTCCACCACCTGTGTCATTGGATCAGTCTGTTCTTCCCTGTTCTACCCAGGTTCTACGGATGTAGCTATAAATGCTACACTCCCTGGGATAGGTCTAGATGGAGTTCAAAGAATTGATGAATCACTCCAGAGTTCAATAGCAAGCTTCCGAAGTCCACCACTTTCAAGACAATCAGTATCTGGTTCTTTGGTTCTCATCAACTGTCTGAAAAAGCACAAGATGACTCAACTGGACGAATCATGACTGAGTTGAGTTGGATGTTCGAGTTCCTCGCTTTCTGACACACAACAACAGACCCTTTCCCCTGCAGGTAAATATTCTCAAACATTTTTAACTTTTATGTCGACCAGGTTGGTATTACCAATACAACAAATTCCAAGATGTTCTGGTCGTTGCTAAAGGTTTAAATATCAGTACATCACATTTTTATAGTCATCAAACATCTGCAGCTTCATCATATCTGGATTTAAAAAGGGCAAAACACATTTCTGATGAACCGTAAGCGCAAGCAGCAACAATTGGCCAAGATCAAATGTCTTACATGAAAGTTGGAAACTGACGTTTCATAGCAACGGCAACTACTGCAATTGATACCAGTATATCATTACAGGCTGTTTGTCCTGCACTGTATCAAACAAACTAAATCACATCAAATAAAAGTCTGGTATAAATAACTGACCTGAATCACACCAGCCCACACCACTCCTGAACTCCTGCAGTTCGGATAGCGATCGACTGAGGATGCATCTCGTTAGCTCGGCCCACTGGAGACCTGTGCTACTTCCAACACCTCTATGCTGCTGCTGCTGCTGCTGCTACTGCTCGTGCTATAAATAGAAACCAATCTGCAACTCCACCTAATGAGCACGACCTGCGACTAGCCACTGTGTATGTGCTGTGTGTATGTGAAGATTCAGCTGAGCATGCCGTTTTGATCATGGGTCTGGTGCAAAGGAGGTGTGTGTGTGTGTGTGTGTGTGTGTGTAAAAGTGGGTGTGTGTGCACACGTGTGCATTATGTTCTTGCTGTCTTTTGTTGCTAAAAATAGATAAAGTAAGTTGGCTTGGCAGGACTCGAATACAAGCAAATTGCACTGTCTCCATATTTGCTCACCCTTTTTTCTGTATTGCAAGTCTATCTGCCTCTTATTTCTTCTTCATCTTCATCATCTGTCTTTTTGTTATCTTGCTCAAATTAACAAATAGATTTTGCATTCGGCCACACAGTTGGTGTAGTGGTTAGGACTCTTGCCTTTGCAGAAAGAAGACCCAGGTACGCAATATGGGGGTTAGGTTAATTGGACACTAAATTGACTGTGAGAGTGGGTTTTTATTTGTCTATATACTGTATGTGACCCTCTGTCCAGGGTGTGACACTCATGTGGAGGATAAAGCGGTAGAAGATGGATGGATGGATGGATGGATATTTTGCTTTCACACCATTGTCAAATGGGGCCACACGGTGGTGTAGTGGTTAGCACTCTCGCCTTGCAGCGAGAAGACCCGGGTTCGAGCCCCGGTTGGAACAAGGGCCTTTCTGCATGTAGTTTGCATGTTCTCCCCGTGTGTACGTGGGTTCTCTCCGGGTACTCCGGCTTCCTCCCACAGTCCAAAAACATGCAATGTGGGGATAGGTAAATTGGACACTCCAAATTGACCATAGGAGTGAGTGTGAGAGTGAATGGTTGTTTGTCTCTATCTGTGTGTGGCCCTGCGATGGACTGGCGAACTGTCCAGGGTGTACCCCGCCTATCGCCCGATGTAGCTGAGCATCGGCACAGCACCCCCCGCGACCATCTGGCAGAGGATAAAGCGGTAGATGATGACTGACTGACCATTGTCAAATGAGTTCACAGTTTGCCTGTTGATCTTCAGTGAGTATTATTGTATATTGACATAAACATACATGTGCTCTTCAGTGTTTTTCCAATGCTACAGGGCAGATACACCTACAGATTGTCGTTGTACAGGCCGCTAGCCAAGCTACTGCAAATATTAGGTAAAACATTTTTAAACTGAAAAGGTATTACTTAGTAGGCATGGAGTCGGAGCTAAATTTTCTGCTTAGTTCTCCAAAACACAGATTTGGTGGATGAAGCCAAACTTTGAAAAAAGAAGGCATATCCACAATGACTAATCATTTCTTCCTTGTATTGAATGTCGCCACTATAATGTTGCTAATTGGTGCAATTGGTCAAAACGCTGCATCCAGTTCGCATACACCAGGCAGTCTAGTACTGCATATGATTATTATGCATTAAGTCCTTCCTCGCTCCTTTCAGTTCCACACAAACAATGTGTTCATTATGCCCTGAATATATAACGCAGTCCCAAAATACTGCATTTTTTTTATGCACCTGTGTTGAATTCCAGATTTGCATCGTTCATGACAGACAACATTTAACCAGCAGCCTTGCACACAGGCTTTTTTTTTCTTTTTCTTTTCTTTGACCTGTTGTTATTGTGTTTGGAGGAGATATTGATTGAATAAACTTACTACTTTGCAATGAAATGTTTGTTCAGAAGCTCCAGTAAACATGAGGATAATGGATCTGAATGTTGAAATGAAATAACACGGAAGAAAAAGTGTCAACTGTGCCGAGGCTCGTGATATCAGCAGCTGCGGCTGCTCTACACAAAAAAACACACATGGAGCCTTTTGTTTTCAACAAACACAATGCTTTCAGTGCAGTATGGTAATCTTTTGTGTAAAAAAAAAAACACCAGCACTTATGGAAAAGTTTTACTTTCTTAAGAGTTCTGAACGCAAGTGTTTAGCAAGTGCATTTAAAAGGGACAGAGGCAGGATGAAATTGATCAAAAGAAACCCGAGACGAAAATGTGATAATCACATTAACTCAATTTTGATATGCATACGTGCTTGGCAGAGTTGATTTAACACATTTCTATATTAAGGATTACTCATTTGGCATGTTTGTGTTGATGAAAGGTCCCAGACTATGGCACATAACTGTTAAAAAAGAGGCTCTGGGAGGAATCTAACGCTGTTTTGAAGATGAAACAACGCCCCATTTTGTTGTACCGCAATTGTCTTGATTATGACACACATTCACCGTTGCGTTGTTTTGATAAGCTTCTACAGCGTCACATTTATTTCAGTCCAATTCTTCCACCAAGATCTTGTATTGATGACGGAGCTGGACCACGCTGTTCATTCTGCTCCTACAAATCCCCAAGAAATCTCAATGGAGTGAAGGGCTGGACTGTCCATGTGTGAAAATGATGACTCATGCTTCATGAGCCATTCTTTCACAGATTGTGCCCAGTGAATCCGAGTGTTTTCATTGTCTTGGAATATGCCTAAAAAACAAACCTGCTCATTCGGAACATTTTGGTCAATTGACAAATGCGTTTGGTGGATTGTAAGACACTCTTCACAAAGAAAAATCACTCGCTCATCACTCATTCACTGTTAAGTTTCGCTGTGAGACACGAAATAAGCGAGAGGTCTATTCCCAAAGAGATCCGCAACACGCTGGACACACATCCAGTGTGTAATATGCCTTTGCTTCACACCACAAAATTGGTATTAAAGTCCATATTTGAAAACAACACTGTCACTCTCTTACACTCTCATTTAACAGTGACATTAACTTTTGCTATCTCCTCTCATGTGGACACATCTGATTGACCACTGATGGCTATGTTTGAAAGCTTTTCTCTCATTTCCCTCTGCGTTCAGCGGGCTTAGAGGTTCAAACCATCTCTAATTAGTTCATTCACGGCCCAGTAGCTGCAGATCAACCGTGTTCAGCCCTTAAAAGGGAGCAACACACGCACTCGAGGTTGATCCTGAGATCCGTCACACCGGGGAATATGACACAACAGACGGCCTGTCGGCACAGGTTACAAATAAAGGGGATGGGAATATTATACATGTCAAAGTGCAGTGAGTCATTATGAAAAAGCTACGCCGCAATCTTCTTTTCACATTTAATGCTGTCAGTACTTGAGACAGTATACAGTAACAGAAGACTCCTCCACTCACCCCTGCCATTCCTAAGCATGTCAGAGAGCCACGGTGGCTTTTATATACTACAAAAGAACCTAATTATTCTTTGTTTGCATAGTAAGCTTCCTCTTCACAATACACAAATGAATGCCCTGGCTGGTTTATCTGTTGTACTGTAGCACAACAATGCCAAATGTAAACATTAAAGGGCTTATTGTAATTTTTAACCTATCATACACATATACAGATGTGCTCATACAGTGTTATTGTCAATTTCTGTCAATTAACCCTTGTAAATGTTTCACACTGGACCTTTAACCATAATTTGATCTATATTTTATGATATGTATATATGGGGAATGCATTGGTAGTTGTCACTGTGCCTATGTATAACTTTTTTACATTATTATAATGTTATATTAATAGTATTATTGTATATATCATCTGGTCTATATGGACTATATCTCTCACCAAAGATTGGACAACACAATGATCAAACTTATTCGTGCATATGAATAGCCATCAACAGTGGTATTTTTAGATGCTCGTGTCCTGAACAGTTAAGATTGTGCTGATCCTCAGTCTTTTCCGCCAGTGCCACTTAGGTCCCAAAATTCAATTTAAGCATTATTTCGTTTGGCAAGACTTATCTATCGAGCTAAAGACAGTTTCATCAGCGTCAGATATCACTTGTATATGAAGTGGTTGTGCATACTAAGTAATGATTACCCAACCTAGGTCACATACAAGGTAATACAAACTAGGACGGGTTCCAACAGTGTAATGCGACTTGAGCCGTGCTCTAGTGCGAACACACTTCACTCAAATGATGTAAGAGATTTACCCGTTGAACGTCAGCATGTTAGCACTGTAACTGAAGTTGTTTGTTGTGATTTAAAATCAGCAGCAATAGGAGTCCACTGTAAAGTACAACAGCCAAGCAGGTTTCCAATACCTAGACTGTTAAAATATTTACACTTATTAGATTATGTGCACCATACTTTCATATAGTTTATCACTACAGTACATTATTGTGATAAAGTGAATGCACTCCCTGTGAAAGTAATCCCAGAGCAATTCCTAGAAACACATATAGCAGCGTTTTGGTTTTTTAATCAGAGGGCAGTGAGTTGCTTTGGGAAATATGATCCTGATGTGCTGTCCTGCTATAAAGACTGTTAATGTAAGTCACTGTATGGGTTACAGATGATCTCATTATTTGGTTCCTGCTCTCCAAAAATGAATTCCCCCCTTGAGCTTAATCAACAGATAAACAGACTGTGGGACACAGGGCATATACTGTCATCCCTCAGGTCTCAAGCACCTAAATATAATGTAAAGGCTATGCCTAAAGTAGATCCCGCTAATTTAAATTAAAGATGCAATGTGGAGTACTTGGGGGAATCTAGTCGCAGAAAAGGAATACAGTTTTTAATGTGCTTAATTATTCATGAACACGGTTTTGTTCATGGAGAAGATTTCATGCAAAAGGAGTCAACGGAGAGCTGCCCAGTTTTGTTAAACAGTAAACATATTGGCTCATATCATAACAATTTTAATGGATGGACAGTGAGCCACAAACCTCTAGGTATCCCAGGACCCTCGTTTGAGAACCACTCCTCTAGGATACAGCCTTGAAGGAAATAATTACACCAGCCCAAACCACAGATCCTGTCACACACCATTATTTATTTATTTTTGATATTATTCAGAGTGCATAACCAAGATTGATAAGACCACAAAACCAACTGCACAATGACAGAGCACAGCTGGGTAATAATGTGGTGCCACTGTGCTATTTCAACAGCAGGGCCTTATTTGGACAATGGCTCAGGGACAATTCTCCTCCTTTCAAATTACAAACCTTAATGTGGCTCCAAACAGGAACTATTCATAAAAAGAGCATTTGCTGCCACTTGACATTATCATCATAATTTAAAGATATTGCTCAATAGAACCCCACTACGAGCAAAATGGATGACCAGCAGGCCAAGCACACACACAAGTGTCTGCTATTAACTCCCACTGATAACACTATAGACCTGCCAAAGGCAGTGAAAAGGCATTTTAGCAGGGCACATTATTTCAAAGGTTTCATTATGATATATTCCAGATTTTTTCTTTTTATTCCCTATTAGACACAAAGCTTTGGTGACAGGGCAAATGTTTTATTTTGAGACAGGGTTTTATTCCTCTCTCTCTCCCTGAGAATGAAAAAGGCTGCAACTAACCCCTGACATGCAGTTTGATGAGCTTCTCATTTACTAAAGTAACAACGGTGCCACTGTGTCGCCCAGCAACGGGAAAGCCAGTGAAACGATGACGGTACACCATTTTAAAATCATCTTTATGAGTGACCGTCAGTTAAAAACTCTCATGAGGGCATTATTAATGCCACTAAACAAACTGCAGAATCAGCAGCCTCACGGCAGCAGCAGCAGCGGCGGCTGTGGCCCAATGTGTCGTGAGCCAAAGCTGAGTTACCACCAGAAAAGTACCTCAAAGTTGTACGACCAAGAACTTTTTCAATGAAATATAAGGTTGTTGTCGACTGAATGCCAGAAAACATCACACAAATTAGATTCATGTGCAAAAAAAACATGCTGTTTCACCCCAATTCAACAGGTGGCAGTATGGCAGAACAATGTATTTTCTGTAAAGATACCCAAGTTGCAAGACTTATCACCCCTTTTGAATTGGGATATATGAGTAATTACCAAAACACCTTTGCATGACGTATGCTAGAGGCATTTAACGTGAATGTTCTTTCTGCAAAATCTTCTGCAAAAACTAGTGCAACGTAGCTGTTGTTCCTTGATGTAAAGTAATCACTTCCTGTGTGCAGCACAATAATAATGAGGACAAAACACTGCTCTGCTGTGAAACACAGACGGGCACTGATAGTCTTCATTAGCATTGTATGACCTCATTTGGCAACGGCTCGACTATAACGGACATTTGACAACATTTCGGTTCCAACTTTACATGACGTAGATTGTTCAGTGTTACTGCAATAGAGAAAACAACATCATTCTCATTTTTACTGATCTCTATAAGCCTCGCTTTCACCAGGATATGCTCTTGCCCACTGTGACAGGATTTTTCCCAAAGAAAAAAAAAAACAAGGCCTGGATTTACAGCACAAAGAAATCCCATAATTCAACATCTAAAGCGATAAAGAGACAGCATTCTCCTGGCATTTATCACGGTTCTCACTTATTATCAGAGCTCTCAAGTGAGACACACGCATTTCAATAAGTTCACACGCTCGCGCGCCCCACATGACATTTCTCATGCTGATAAGTGATAAAAATCATCGCTCATAAATGAGCTATGTCCATGAATGGATGATGCAAAGGCAGATTGCTCTGCGTCGTCCATTCATAAATGAGCAACCTATCAGCCGATCACAAAATAGTATTTCTTATTAATAGGTTACCGCTGCAGGCACTCGTTCCAAAATCAAAATCTGCCAATTTGGGGACAAATGTCTCTTTTTTGTTCTGAAAGCCCCCCCACCCGCTCTCCAACCTGGAGAAAAGAAACAACGTTCACAAGCTATTGCAGAGCTTGACTGCCTGAAATAAAATGCTCAAGTACTCGAACAATCAGATACACCCCAAATGTTCCTGTGGTGCCACAGAATAAAATAAAGACATTTTCAGAACTTCATACTTTGCTTTCCAAAGATCTGGGGAAGTTTCTGCGGTGGACAAACACACCGGCATACAATCATTATAGTGTGTCCTTAACGATGGACAAACCTGCAGTCCTGTGCTGTGTCTTTGTACAGCGCACAGGTGTGTGCCTCCATAATCTGAGCCGCCACGGAGCACAAAACAATGAGAATAATTACCGTGAGTTGGATGTTCTCAGATCATCTGCCAGTCGTCAGCGGTGAGAGCCTGCAATAAATGGAGAGAAGCAAGAAGAATCGAGCCATTAGTGTCATCCACAGAAGGAGGGGCAGTTCCCACACAACGGTGATGGTGGACAATTAGAAGACGGGCGTCCCTGATTGGTGCATTTGTCCACATCAAAGAGAGTAAATGGAGCAGCTGGGCTGGCTTTACATGGTGGCACAAAGCAGTAAGAAACAATTATAGATATATATTTAAAAAAAGGAACTCTTATGACGAAGGGGCAGATTCTGTGATGATTCACCTCATACTTGGAGCTGTGCTTTAGATGCATGGTGGCATTTAGCCTAATGGCCTGATGTGCTTGATTCTTTTCTTTTTTTTCAGAACATGTACAAAACACATTTCAAAAAGAGTCGAGAGCAGGAGAGTGGTTATATAAATGGACCTATGACGCAGAGACCATTGGTTGGGCAGCGAGGCATGCTGGGAGGCTCTGAGGCAGGACAGCAAATGCGTAATTCTGACTTACTTTGCCAAATAAGCACCAACGGACGACTCTGTGTGAGGCTGCAGCAGCAATGAAACACTCCCCAGTATGAATCAATGAAATGAGATCAGTGTGAGACGGAGCATGAGGGCAAAAGCAAAAAGTCTGAAAACGCTGCACTCGTCCTCCTGCACTGCACGCTATTTGGAATTTACAATAAAAAAGACTGAGGAGGCTAAAATGTTTTTTTTCTCTCCATGGTGTACGAGTGTCAATGCTAGCGCTGATGGGACATTACTGAATTTGACCACACAGGTAGGCACAAGGGAGGAAGTGACTTCATGCACAAACTTTGGTATATTTGGTAACGCTTTATATTAAGGTGCTACAATGACAATATTAACACTTATATAGTTTTATTAACACATAATAATGTTGATAAGCATCTTATAAGGACTTATAAGGGCCTTATTAATGCAATACAAGCACCTTAATATAAAGCGTTATCGTATATTTTTATATTATGAAGTGGCAATACTTGCATTACACTCTCCACTTTGAGCTGTATGTGAGGCACATGCAGTTGGGATCCGTTAAAAAGGTCCAATTTGGACTGATTTACTTAACACGACGTTAAGTGATTGAACAATTATGGCGGTTCAATTTTGATCCCATTTGCCGAGCATATGTGAATCATTTTTCAGGTCCAATGTGGAGCAACACATTTGTTATTCAAAGTGGATATTATTATTTTTTTTAGATTAATAGCTGCTTGTCCTTGCTTGTCCTACACTTGAGCCAGCTGAATAAAAATATTGCCTCCTATCTTGTAGATGGAAACATGCTGAAGTGGACACATCAAACAGCAGCACATACCAGGATCAGTTCCAGAAACAAATGTTGTTTGTAGGCATGGATATTCTCCTATAAACACCATATTTATAAGTCCTAATTATATTCCAAATTAATAACCATTTCCTGTTAACCACTTATGGACCTGAAAATATTGGATCTTTTCCCCACGTCCAACTGCAGAGGTCATTCGGTCTCTTCTGTAGTGAAATTAACATAGTATGTTGTATACTAAAGTTGCAGAAAATGTAGATATACATTTTCTTAATTTTAACATATTAAAGTCTGTATCAGCCAATTTCCGATATTATGCCCATAATACTGTGCATTCCAAATATAGATGCATGCTAACGTTTCAATTCTGTTATAATCGAAATACTGCCAGACTTACAACATTTATGTCTAACTGAAGAATATGAAATGTCCAAAAAATTTACATTAGTTACATTTTTTTTGTACCATTTGCTATTCTGCAAGTCTCCTGTTGACTAGTGTTCATGATACCATGAGGAATCATTAAGTACTGACAGTGGTGAGTCAAAATGGTGGCAAATTAGTGGATACGGATAATCATATTTCTTTTCTTTCCACCCCATTTATGGGATTATATGGTCTCACGTTAAAAATATACACTCATCTGTCACTTTATTGGCGCTATCCTTTACCTGTGCTTTAAGGTAAAGATCATTGTAAATGACCATAGAGCCGTGTCCTGTTATTTTCTTTGTCATTACAGTGTTGCTTCAAACAATGAGTTCAATCACGAACAAGACCATTGAACTATCCCCCCTGTAATGTCAGCGCCGTCTGAATGAGGTTAATATGTGAAAGTGAAAAGCTCTATAGTCGGCTAATGAGACAGCTGAGTAGTGCAGTGTTTTCCATTCCAACAAAGATTAGCTGCTGTATCTGTAATTTTAAAGCCCCTGTCATTTTTATTATTATTATTAGTATTATCTCTGTCAATCTCTGGGCAGGATGCCAGTGAGAAGGCCACTTTCTGTGGATTCACTTTTCAAGTTGTTTAGTTAGGGCACATTTATTCTGGAAATATCAAATTATCTCCACTATATTCAATTCTTTCTCAACTCAAATCGTGTGCGTGACATACATTTTAAAAAAGTTTAACAGTGAGGCAGTAACGAGTGTGCCATGAGATGTTAATCACATGCACAATTAGAAACATCACCACCTCTCCTCTGTCACCCATTTTTCCTTTCACCCCAACCTGTCTGGGCAGATTCTGCACATCTTTGAGTCTGTTTCTGTTAGAGATTTATTCCTGTTAAAAATAGTTTTTTTTTTCTCTACACTGATGTGATTTGGCGCTATATGAATGAAATTGAATTAAATTGAAAAAATATGACCAAATAAAAAAAAAAAAAAAATCCAATATGAACCATAAACCTTAAAAAAGTGTTTCACAATCCTGGTCCTGGGGACCCACTGCCCTGCATGTTTTAGATGTTTCCCTGCTCCAACACATTACCAGGCTTCTGCAGTGCTTGCTGATGAACTGACCATTTGAATCAGGTGTTTTGGAGCAGGTAAAACATCTAAAACATGCAGGGCAGAGGATTCCCAGGACCAGGATTGAGAAACCCTGTCCTAAACTTTGACATAAATGCTTCACTAAACCTATAGGCAACATAGTGTGAAGAGAGAAGTGAGCGACCGTGTGACAAGGATAGTAGAGAGGACTGCAAATGTCTGCCACACATACAGTAGGTGGTAAATGTATCAGCATAAATGTCTTATCAACAGCTAAGTTGTTAAAGAGGGAAAAGACGATATCAGAGATACAGAAAACAAGCTATCCCTACCGAAAATCCACAAACGCTTGACTTTCAAATGGTCAAAATGAGGGGATTGAGTCACCCAGTATATCCTCCTGAAGGTTACCTGTGGTTACACAGACTCTACAAGGAATGGAACGGTGTGCTGGGAATGGATCCGACCATACGGCAATTGCTGATTGGTCATCAATCACGAAGCACCTCTCAGGCCATTCATCAGTTTGACTGAGTAGAAGGAAACGCTGAGGTCATTTGTACTCATTGGACGTAGATATGAGTTTGACATGGAGACAATGACATGAGTAAACACAAGGTGAATGAATACAACTCTGTCTCTATCCCTCACACACACCTAATCTACTAACATTTACACCGAACTACCTGATGATTTATTACGATTACCGTCGCTGTATTTTGACCTTGACGAAGCCATTTGTGTCAAAGCAGTAGCCCTATCTTTGTGAGGATGAACCATAGACCCAGAGAAGGGACATTTAAAGCAGCACTGAGTGAAGTGGCCCCTTGTGGTTTCAGGCAGCATTACAGTTTGGTCACAGTAGCACAAGACGCATGCCTGTCGGTGACATGAGTACTTTTTCTCATCGCTGGTGCAACAGTAAGCCCCCAGCTCACAGAAACACCCCGCGATGAGATGCAAATTCATGCTCTCAGGAGTGCTCATTATGGCCAAACACTTTGGCAACAAAGTATGTGCTTGAGAAATGAATGTGCAAAAAGGCAAAAGCTATTCAAGAATGTGCACGGCATAGTAATAACAAACTGCTTCCTGCTTTGCACAACCAGGGGAGCAGAGTCGGGAAAACATATTAGATTGTATCCTCTTCATTGTTTTGGTTCGGAAATGATGCGTCTTTGTGCTGAAAATCGAGATTTTTCGGTGAAAACTGAGAGCCGAGGGAATAACCGAAAAAAAAAGGAAAAATTACAAATGTGGATGGTGTAGTTTTTCTAACAGTTATAACTAGAAGTCTGCATCAGGATTGGACAGTCATGATAGTCCTACATGTGAGAACAGGCCAAAAAAAAGCACATGTCTTTAAAGAAGAGTCCATAAGTGATGTCGAGAAGAAGATTCAAACAGGAAATGACACCTGCTCCATGCCACTGAAGACAAAAGACTTCTGTCACAATCGTGTTAAGTCCACTAAGGGTTTGTGATTGGATCCCTTCTTTTAGGAGATTCTGTAGTTGGCTAAAAGTTGGCCAGATGTTTCTGTATGTAAATGTGAAGTTAAAGTTAAAACAGTCGAATCATTACCAAGCTAAAGGTAATACCTAAAAGTTATTGCTTCATAAGGACACAATACAAGACGAGATAAAGAGTCATTATAATTTGCAGATTGAGATCTTCTGTGATCCATTACTCTAGCCTGCCAGGAAGAAGATGTTAAGATAATTATCAAAATAGATAAACTGTGTTTGAAATGTGTTCTATAATGTTTTGGAGAATGCACTTTGTGACGTTTATGTGCTTTCTTTGGTTTCTGTAAGTTTTGGAAACTAGTATGGTTAAAATGAGGATCGGTTTTCGACTATTGATGTCTGGTTCAGCCCCTTCTACATCTGCAGAGCAACATCTGGCAGACTGGCAGACTCAGCTGTGTTCACCCAGGCTACTCTCGTGAGTTAGGTCTCAGGTAAAACTTATTTTGTGTAACACAATTAAGTGCACCAGTACCCGCAGAGCACTGAGCTCACAACACACGGCGAAAATTGGAGCCCGACTTTCAGCAAAAGAGATTTACATGTGGACTTGATTTTTCAAGCTATACAAATCTGATGCTTTAAACATAACCTTAATATAGTCACGACTCATTTTAAATACAGGCATGGACAATGTAGAGTAATACTGCCGGTAGAAGTGGCCGGAAAAGGTTTCAGACTGTAAGGTACACGCAGCAGGAGGGGGAAATAATGGTCGGAAAGCTTAATGTGTGTGACCAAGTGAGAATGGGATTAAGAAACTAATTCTGTGCAGGGATCTTAAAGTTCTATTTCAGCTTGAACAGTGATGAAATGTGAGGATTTTGCACGTTCTGCCTGTTCCCTCATCAGTGCACCTGCATTTAATCTTCATGCACTTTCAGAAACCCCAGGCTATTCACACAATCTTCCCCAGATCCCCCTTTGTACTGTCGTGGTATTCCAGCTTTTGACTTTGATAGATAGATAGATAGATAGATAGATAGATAGATAGATAGATAGATAGATAGATAGATAGATCAGGGCACAGGTACAGGACGCCCCAGATGCAAACTAAGGAGGCATTACATCATTTGTACCACAAAACATTCAGCTGTTGAACAAGCTCTGATCTTACACTGTGAACTCCTTTCATTCTACACTTTTATGATGTCATTCTTGTCTGGTTTGTGCAGTCATGTACAGAAAATAATATATTTTCTATAAAGGTTTCATTCATTCATTCATTAATCCATCTAACAATAGCTACTCTAGCCCTGCTGGTACCTGGTTTCTTCCGGTATCTTCAAAGACATTTGTCAATAAATTAAATCCCTTAATTTAATTTATTATTTATTATTCTGCCTCGTCCATCTTTGTCTGCATTCTGGGTCCTACACGTCGCTGATTTGGTGTTTGGGTGAAAGTAGAAGAACTCTTAAACAAAAAATTGCATAAATAATACAAACATTCTGAGTGTAATTCCACTTTCCACAAAGTCTTGACTATCTGATACACTTAATCCCCCCCCATCATTACAGCACAATGGATCCAGTTCATTTATTTATTTTTTGTCAATAAACCTTTCAACGTCTCTCACTCTTGGTATCGATGTTGATGCGTTTCCACATCATGTGAATTGATAACCAGTTTTCAAACAGATTTCTGCTTTTGAGATAATTTGATTTCACCACTTCAGCCTATTATTTATTCCCAGCGTAGTCTGAAATGTGAGAGTGACTCGTGCTGTGAGGGTCGTTTTGATGGGAACAATTGCTTAGAAGCTGTGATAGACGATTGATTTTATGTCACGTGAACTGAGATGACAAAAGTTTTTTTCCTCAATCTGTGTTTTCATCTGCGTTTTCAACAAAATTATGCTGAAATTACGGCTATTACTGCATTCAAACTGCTCATTATGAGAAGATAAGCGGTTCGTCGATCACATGAAAATATTGGCCTTAATGAAAATACTGCTCTGAAAGACAAACTAATCTGAGAGACATCGCAGGATACTGTATTCATTATAGAATTATCTGATTATTATCATAAGCTGATTCTTTTTACTGACTAAAAACAAGAGATAATGCATCTCATTTTCAAGGAGGTCCTTTACACGAGATAAGATAAGATGTACTTTATTAATCCCAGACGAAATTCAGTCGGCCAACAGCTCAAAATGACAAAAGACATATAAATATATACAGAAAAAAGACAACGTCCAAACTAATAAATCCCCAGAATGATAAAATAGGCCAGTATCCTACAAACTGACCCACTGGTCATTCACAGAGCAGCTAATATGAGTTTTCCTTATCTGCCACCTGAGTTGTAATGGGGTGTTTAAAGTCTCTGCCAGTGATTGGCTAATTTATGGGCAACTTTCTATCCATTGCTGCTGTTAACCAGTGGCGGTTGCTGGTCTTTGAAACAGGGGAAGCTCATTTTCAGAGCAAATAACGCACCAAGAACAGATGTTTGTCTCCAGACTTTCCTCGAAAAATCCACACAGGACTGAGGCAGAATAGGCTCCACTGTCATGTGTGTTTCTGCAACGCCGTCAGTCAAAAACTGGCTCCACCTTTCAGACACTTCCTCCAATCATCACACAGAAGCCCAGAGTCCATTGACTCCCATAGAAGCTGAGCTTCTGTGGAAGTGAAGATGTTGTTGCATTTTGCAAACTGCAGTGAAAAAAAAAAATTCTGTGCCATCCCAAAGAGAACAGTTGAAGCTGAGCTCGGAGTTGTAGCTGCTGCTACAGAAATACGAAAATCCCGTAAAGCGATCCGTCGTCCGCGATAAGCAGCTGATTCTAAACGAGCTAGTGACACGTTCTAGTGCATGTTTAGTATTGAAAATGCGACATTTTAGAGGCAGCTGAGCTTCACTTGCTGTCTTAGAGAAGTTTTCATTAATAAAATGTGCTTTCAGATAAAATCAGTCTCCCTCCAGGCGAGTGCTTTACCTCCGTTTTAGAAGTTATCTGCATCTATACTAACACACCCACAGTAAACGCATATTTTTGTCTGACCATTCAGCTACATTTGGCATGGAAACTGATTCTCTCCTCTGTAGTGCACAAGAAAAAGAGGTTTTTAGTTCACGGCTGATCGTGGGGTCATGGTCATTAAAAATCCACTCAGAAAGTGATAACTACAGGCAACCGTGGCACGGTGTACACAATGGTGTGGATGACAAGCGTATCCAGAGCACATATTTGTACATTCTTAAATGAACATGGAGCAGTGTGGAAGTCGCCTGAGAGTCCCCTGTCATCAAGCAAACACAGATCAGGTACAATGGGAAAGTCAACCTGCATTTATTGCAAAGTTGCAGCTGAATATCCCTCACCTCACTCCTCCCTTCCAAGTTTGTTGGAGAACCTATGTAGCCTTCAGTTAGCATCAAAACCCGAAAGATTATTGACCATTATATGGTAATCAAACACTTTAAACAATCAGGAGATTGTACACTTAAAAAAAAAAAAAATCAAATGTCAAATGAAAATAATAATAATAATTTACCTAAATTTTACACAGTGGACCTTTAACATGTACATTTACCTATTAGGGGATCATAAAAAGACACATGGCTTTAACCATTTAAAACAGAAGGAGAAAATTTGGCACTGGTTATACCATTAAAAGGGTTACAGGTAGTTACACAATGTCATTGTTAAGCTTTTTCTCACTTCTTTATCTTTTTACCTGGCACCTGTACACTGTGTGTTTAATGTTAAAAGACACATTTGGTTCTCATTGACTTACGTGAACCTAAAACACAAAACAAATCTACATTTCAGAATAAATTTCTGCTTTGTGGGTGTATTTTGTGCACTTTGAAGGATTCAGACGCCAAAAAAAAACACTCAATATTTGACTCCAGTAAAAAGTAAAAAACAAGGGAAATTATTGTACAGGAAAAACAGCGGGAGAGGGAATGAGAGAGCGAGAGAAAGAAATGAGGGAGTAGCACAACATTATAACTGCTGTTAAAGAAGTCAAAAAATACCTCCATCAGAGCCAAACATCAGGACACCCACTGTGTCAAAGGGTTGTTTCATCCTTCACTAAGTCAATACACACATCCACACACACACATGCACACAATGACCTCACATCTCATTAGCCCTCACCCACACTTGCCTAACCTGAAACCTTAATGTAAAAGGAAATCCAATTCCTTACTACTGAGATTTGACTCGACTTGAGGATTTGATGAGTGTCCAAATTCTGCTCTTTAATGAATATGGCTTCTATAATTAATATGTGGCTCATCAGTGAGGCAACAGATGGTGTTCTCATGAGTTAAAGGCTGTCCTTTCCATTCTTACTTGTTAGCAAAGCCCAAATAGAATTAATTATGTACTTTTAAAAGTTAATATTTAGCTTGAATTATTCCATTAAAATACCAAGAGACCATATTTTTTTATTTCCTCCAGGCAGACCTACAACAACTACTGTGGCATAATTTTTAATATTTTGGGTAATTTTTTTTAAATATGACATAAAATATCCATACACTATTTGTCATTTCATAGACAAATTCAATACAAACCCCAAATCCCCATTGTCTCCAAAAACGCTGCTCATTCAGTTCATTTCACAAGAATCCTACGTCCAACAAATGTAAAATACTGGGTAGCTGTTCACTGTAAATGGCTCCTTCCACAATATCTACCACGGGTTTCTCTCCATCTTTGCACCTAATCTACGACTCACACGTTAATGAAAGAAGCACTTAAAACCAGACAGTAAATACATCCAAGGTATGTAAAAAGACATTTAATCACACCAGTGATAAACTTTTAAGTAGAGAACGCTTTTCCACTTCAGATATAGCCTCACAATAGGAGATATACACATTTGTTCGCATTAACGTTGTTTGCACTCTGGGATCTTTACTTCAGTCCATTAAATAAGAGCATCAACATAAGTTTATGGGGTTTTTTTTTAGTCGCATAGCAACAGCTTGTCCACTGCCTGAGAAAAACATCGTCTGTGAGGACACAGAACTTGGTGATGAGTTGGAACCATTAGTGGCACACAAGGCACACACGTCACAATCCTTTACACCGGTGCAGCTACAAATAGGGGGTACATGGGGACACTTTGGTGTCCAGGACCTTTCCCAAAAGACGGAGCAGGAGGGTGAAAAGCTGAGACAGGCACAGAGAACGAGGTAATGACTTGAATTAAACTTTGCCTCCTGGGTAAGAGTGAACTTTCAAAGCTTGGAACAGGAGCTACAGCAAGTGGGGGAGACCACACAGGAGACATGTGGGAAACTAAAGAAACTAGAAAGCCCCATTTTCCATTGGTTAAATAATGAAATGGGAGCCATCCATGACGTCACACACTGATTTCTCAACTTTCACAATTTCTCCAATTTCTTGAAAGCAGAAGAGACCATGTTTGGATGAGAGGGTGGAGCTGGGAAAATATTATGGGGTGAATCTTACTAAGAAACATGAGAACTGGCAAGTCACTAAGGGCCCGTCCACACGGAAACAGGTTTAGGGGAATGAGCATACTTCGTTCCGTCCACACAGGGGCGGCACTTTAGGAACTGAAATGTTTGACAGTGTTACCAACTACTGTCAATGAAAAGTAACTAAAGTCAGTCTGAAAAGACACTAGATATCACTAGAACATAGTGATATCTAGTAGTGAATTAATACAGTTAGATGGATCTCACTCTTGGTTTCGTGTGGACAGAGATATTTCCTATATTTTTTAAAACCGCAAAGAAAAAAATCGCTTTCATGTCCGTGTAAATTCACACAATCAATCACACTACAGCCACACCCACACCCTGTTTGTCATCTATTTGCCTCTAAATAGGAGTCAAAATTCAGAAAATGTACATCATGTTGTTTTGAAAAAGACCTGAAACTAGTAATCATCACCATAAACTCCTCAGCGAATATATCTAGTGGCATTATACACCAAGACAGAACAAAGTAAATGGACTTTCTAATAGACTTAAACCATGAGAGTTGCCCTCTGATGGCCATTCAATAAATACTGGTTTCAGGCACTTCCACATTGTCGTCACTTTTTGAATCTGTCTATGCAAAGTCAATGTGAATATATACAATGTATTGTTACAATGATGAAAACATGACTCTGTGATGAGGCTGCACATGTATTAATTCTATTTTAATAAATGTTCCACCATTGTTTAAAAACCCCACCAAGTTTAGGTGTAAATGAAAAAAAAAAAATAAAAACAACACACACACACCCCAGTCACGCACACACGAGCACAGTACAAACATTAATCAGTGCTGCGGTATAGAAGGGGGATCCAGCAGTCAGTGTATTTCCCTCAGGGCAACAGATCTTATAGTGTTTCAGCTCGGCACCATCACTGAGTAAATGTTGCTTTTCACCCTCAGAAACAAAAGTCTGCTCCATGAGAGTGCGTTTGAAAGGCTGTGTGTTTTTGTGGCACCGCGTGTTGTGTAAATGTACTGGCAGCGACCGCGGCCACAGAATGATGCAGTGTCCTGAGATACGAACACAACAAACCACATTTCCTTCTGTCATGTCCATTATTTTCTCTGTTATTATTGCAGGCCTGAGCCATGAGGTTATCTAGGATACGGCACTTTATTGTAAATACACACACATTTATTTGCTGTGCAAGTGATGCAACTAGTTGCTAATAATTTACGGTGTATTTTTTACAGTGTAGATGTGCTCGTTTGGATGTTTTTAGTGTCACTTCATCAACAATATGAGGTCTGATTGGTTAGGTATGTACTAGTTAGATGCAAAACGTTTGTCCAAAGAAATAAAAGTTCCAGAAATGTGAATGAGTCACACTTTAGGGCTGTAACACCTTAGACTTATTTTAACCATAAAAAGGGCCAGAAAATGTCCTGTGAGTAAGTGCTTTTGCCCATTCTTTTCCAGAATAACTTTCAATATCTAGCCGTTATTTACAATTTACTGCATGTTAAAATGGTGTATTAACAATTTAAAATGAAGAAAAACATTTAGAAAAGGTTTTTTTTAAAGTAAAAAAAAAACACTGCAGCTGTCCATGAACACCAGAAACATATTTAATATAACATTTGCTTGAGTCTTTGTCTCAATGTCCAAAAAAATGCCAAAAAATGGAAACTACAGTATGTGCAGGCGTTTTTTCCAACTCTCTCCTCTCACCGGCTTCCTGCAACAGCCACGAGTGAAATTACGGCATTAACCACACGTTGTCTTTGACGTGTAACTTCTCAGCGTTCAGAAACCGCTGGAATTTTTCTGATAGCACAAACCGTTGCATAATTACGTAAAAGTGTGCTCGTGCAAACGTGTCGTCTGCGATAGGCTCGGTGTTAAAGGGTTAAAGTGCATGGACACTTCAGACAAACATTATTCTGGTTTGTGCTGGTTTCATTCACGTTGTCTTGGCCAGTCTGAGTCCACACGTAGCACAAATCCTCCGCCCACTCTGTCTTTTGCAACATCAAGCCCATGTAGTCCGAGCTTCTCGCCTCCGCACCGCACAGAGCCTCCTTTCTGCACTAATGGTCAATCACACACACACCTCAGCCTCTGCTCTTCCTCTGTCACTGTGTTTTTTTGTCCACACCATTTCTTGACCTTCCTCTGCTCTCGTCCTTTTCTTACCAGCCTGTCACTCTTCGCCCTGTAGTCACAGAGTGCATTAAACTCAGCAGCATCAGGGTTTTTCTTTTCCTTTTTGTTTTTCACCTCATTTACCACCTGTTCACTATTTCTCCCCGTCTCTCTTCCCTTCTCTGTTTTCCTGTTAAGCTCTTGTGGCATGCTCTCTCCTCTTGAACATTTTCTCCGTTTCTCTTTTTATACTGAAATTCTTTATTTTTATGATTTGATTTTATAGGGTTTGGAGAGTGAACTGCTTAAAGATATTTCATTTTGCTGCTAGCAAAAAGGAAATTCAATACTTTTTTAAAAAAATATGGAGAACAAAGGGTTTTATTTAACCCAAAATGTAACAATTTTTACTTTTGTGAACAAAAAAGTGTGATTGACAGCTAATATTGTCCAATAGAGAGTCTGGATTGTCATTGTGTCAGTCCAATCAAAAACGGGAATTTGTTTTGCAACTTGTAGATTGCGTCCATTTCTCATATCGTTATGTTTTTCAAACATAATCCATTCAATCTCAATAAATTGTCTGACCTGGAGCGAGTGTGCAGTCAACAAAGTCACTAATTTCAGGCTGCATGCACATGTTTGCATAAATAAACTATGAATTCACCTATAATATGTGTCTAACACAAAGGATAGAAGAAGACTTTAGGGCAGAGCCAAAACAGAGCAGCAGACAAAATGTGCAAAACAGTTTTTTCCTCCGTCATATTTCCAATTACTGTCACACTCCACTTTTCACTATAAAAATGATTATCCAATATGCCAACTTTTAATCAGCTTTCACTCCCCATTTCACCGGTTCTCCACAAAAAAGTGGTTGTATGGATGTTGTGACATTGATTT
This sequence comes from Solea solea, assembly GCF_958295425.1. Taxonomy (NCBI): domain Eukaryota; kingdom Metazoa; phylum Chordata; class Actinopteri; order Pleuronectiformes; family Soleidae; genus Solea; species Solea solea. Next base: position 26,079,429 of record NC_081143.1, read on the forward strand.
CAGTGAAATGTGCTACATATTTTACAGCAGACAGCCCCAGCTCATAAATCATGTCTGGGTAGTGTAGCTATATGAATGTACATATGCTAACACACACACACACATAAAGGTGTGCGCAGCTATTCATCTTAGGACACTGCATTGACTTTCATTCATTTGGACAGCCAAAGGGTTATCCTAAACTTCAAGGGTTATCCATAACCAGTCAACGTCTAACTCTAACCTTAACCAAACCACAAGTCAAAGCTTAGCCCTGAACTTAACCAGGTCCTCGGAAATGAGGTTCTGCCTTATTAAAAACCAGGTTTTGTTCTCCAAGAGGACTACTGGTCCTGACAAGGTCAGTGTTTACGCCTAGAAAGGTCTTAAAGAGGTAACACATTTCTCTCTCACACACACATACACACAATCTGCAATTTATCTTGCATACTGGTCACATTTTTTTTAAAAGCCGTGTGCTTTGAGCAGCGCCGTCAACATCCATAATTTGAGCATTTCCAGTCAACATCAGGAACAGTGCAAACGGAGTGTCAGTGAATGTGTTTGGAGTAGCGACAGCATTCATATTACCAACATTAGTTGGCACTTTTGATTGCAGCCGTTGCATTTCATAATTGTAGCCCAATTAGAGAGCGTAGAGGGTAGAGTCTGTATTTGCATGTCAGACATGCAGCATAACTGACATTTGGAAACAACAAAGAGACTTGGGTCTCTGCAGCCAAGCAAACACTCTCATGGTCCATTAAATCATAATGGACCATGAGTAGTTACTCGTGTCAGGGTCAGATCCTATTGGTTTTGTGCTCGGGGCAGTTGCAACTGCAAAGAGACAGGGTTGAAACAGATGGAATACCATGACAGGGAGATCGTAAATGAACAGCGAGGGATAGATCAACTGCTGAAGACTCTGTTTTTGCGATATAGAGTGCTAATGGTAAATTTAATTATCATCTAATTGTTTTTTCTCATTTTGGCTCAGTTTGCAATGGATGACGTGACTACCTCCTGGTCACGTCATCCAGTAACCACCTAGCAACAATGTCTTGCTTTCACACTGCATGGGAAACAGTAGAAAGCACTGAGAGAGTGCACAAATCTGCCAAGGCAGCAGTTTTCCACAGATTTGCCTGTCTTGCAAGGATAACAAACTGTTTTTCTAAGAAAATCCTGAATTTGGATTCATTTTTCGGGAATTCTATCAAAACCTAATAATGTCTTCCTTTGGGCCACAACCCCAACCAGTAAATTTCATCCAGTAAAGTCAAATGCAGCCTAAAAAATAACCTCAACTGTATTCCTCCTGCATGCCACTTGGCCTACGGTCACTTTCAATTTGGATGTGCTTGGAAAACATCCTTGTGACTGTATTCATGAAGCATTGGATGCCCACATCGGCTCCAATGACTTGGGTACAATCTACCAGTAAATTTAAAGTTTCTCCTTAAGGCTCTGTTCTCTTCTCTCCCTGACAACCAATTCTGGAGTTCATCTCATGCTTCATTTTACCCTCCGTTCTGTACAAGACCCCCAGATACTTGAACCTCAATTTGAGGCAGTGGTGCGTTTTCCATTTAGGTCATGTTGGGATTCTCATTTGCTCTCATCCCTCAACAGACCGTTTATATACTGTATGTTTATCTACTCTTCGTGTTTCTAGGGATATTAGAAACAAAAAAGGGCTAACATGACAAAGGCCAAACATCAATCTGCTGTAGTGAAGAAATCTTGGAGTCTGAATCCCAAGACGAATCAGGCTAAATCATAAAAGATTCAAACAGTGTGAGATCAATGAAGCGCAATGAAAATATATCTCCTGCTGTTTGCAGTTGCTAAGCAGAGAGATTCTTCATGTTGTTTCTAAATTCAACAACATGACTTAAACGTCCCTCCAGCTTCTTAAGTTCACAGCACTGGAAATGTAGTGGAAATGGCAGGTGAGAGGAGGTGTGCCTGGACTGACGAGGAAACTGTCACTTCTTATTTTCACAAGAGCTGCAACTAACAATTATTTTCATAATCGATGAATCATCAGTCTTGGAAAGAAATCCACTAGATGTGAACAGTGGACAGACAGAGGGTGGTCTGAAGATGCTCTTGGAAGAGCTGGGTCTTCAAGAGGTTCTTGAAGATAGACAGGGACGCCCCTGTTCTGGTAGCGCTCGGTAGGTCATTCCACCAACGTTGAATTGTCTTGTGCAGGGTGTTGGCACTGCCAGACAACAATCCTGTGATAAACGGAGTAGTCGAGGGGTAACATAAGCCTTAAGGAGAACATTCAAGTAGGTGGGAGCAGACCCATGGAGCACTTTGTGGGCTAGCATCAGTGATTTCAATTCGATGCGGGCGGCTAAGGGTAAGGCTTATTTACTTTGGACACTGAGCTGTGCATACAACTATAGCATGGACATGGAGAGCTATCATGAGTCTGTCCATCTGCGATGACAAGTAGCAAGATAACCTCCGCAGATAAGGTCTCCTGGTTTCCCCTTTTTCAAAGTTGAACACAGGGTACTACCATTTGCTTTAAAAGAATAGTATTTCCTTTTAAGTATAATGTTTGTGCCTACTGTTCATTAGCTGTAATCAATGTAGTGTATGTTCCACTATGGGACATGCTTTTTTTGACATACTTTGGTGCATATTCCAGCCATCCAGATGCTGGAGGAGTCATTACACGGGCGGATGTCCACTTTCCAGAGCAGCTACTCTCTGACTCAGTAAATTTAAAATTCATCAGGCAGAACTGATGAAATTTAGAGGACCAGCCTACTTAACCTTGCGAATAATGAACTGACGCTAACTGTTTGGTATTTTGCTGCCTCATTAAATCACACTCTGCTTAGACTCGTGTGTGTCTGTTTACCCAAACGCTAACGCACAGCTATCTTGACACGAGCGTCACACCCCTACTGAACAGCAAATCGCTCTGCATTGTTATGATTTTTGTCCACACCACTGTCAAAGTGATTTATGTACGGGTCTTTGTGTGTACATGAGACATTTCTAGCTGCGTGTATGTATCATAAATGTGTTGTAGCTGCTGTGAATGTCATGAAACATGATACAAGGGGGAGTGGCCTAAAGTCTAAGGACACAACTCAGGCAGCTGGAGACAGCTGGACATGTATGTGAAGAACTACCTTACGCGTCGAGACAATTTCAAACAATATCAAAGGTAGATTGTTTGAAATGGGCAATTATGGATGAGAGAACAGTGTCAAAACAGAGACGTCGCATTGCTGCACTTTCCAAGATAAACAAAGCTTATAGAAGCAGCCAAACTTTCTTAGCTTCCTCTGTGAATGCCATGGAAGCATGGCATGGGAAACTGCTGGGAACAGCCATTTTTAGAACAGGGTTCCCACACCTTGGTTGACATCCAGGACCGATCCTCTCAAATTCATGGACCAAATGTGCTGACACAGCTTATGATGGGAGGGCAACTTGTACTAGCTGCTTCGCCACTTCCACTTTTATTGATTTGCTAGACAAGTGATTGTCCTTGGGATCTTGGTCAAAGTCAGTCTTTGCAATTTTATTTTGGTGAGCCAGAGAATTTGCATCGTCGCCGTTCTGCATGGAATCTCACGTCAACAGCGGAGACAGTGTACAGTGTCTAAATCATGTTTGTTCTGCGTAGACCTAGTCTACGTACATCATGCAATACAGTGTGATTTTCAAGGATTTCAAGGACCCGTGGAAATCTGACAATGAGATCTGACTGAGGTTTGAATTTCCTCTCTGACCAGAGTTGCTACCTTGAATCAGGATCAGTTATTGAGGTTTGCTGCAAAAAGCATGAGGCTGCATTTCCAGTGTGTAACATACTACTAACAAAAAAGTAATTTACTATCCATACATTCAGTACAAGTCTATGTATAATCTCTGTGTTTGTTTTTTGTGACCTTAGACTAAGCAAAGCTGTGTTTCTGCAGCACTAACTGGACAAACCAGTCACCACACCAGAGTGTGTGTTATGCATTTTGAAATGGAAGCTTCAAGATAGACATTCTCTGTGGACACTTGGGAAAGGAAAGGGAGAGTGGAGCTGCATTTATTACAACCTATAGTCTCACCATTCATTTTTACGCACTGAAACTTTAATGAGCAGACCGCTACTGCACAGCGACACACTATCATGCAAATATCTTATTGCTTATAAATGATAGTAAAGATTATATTTAGTCAGAGTTTGGGTCATGAACAGGAAAACTAAAGTTCAGTCATGATGGTAACAAATGGTTTTGAAAAAGTAACTGCGTGGGTTGAGGAACCATTACGGTTTGGGTTAAATTAAGTACTTCCTGAACCATTGTTGTCATGGTTACAGGAATAAAGGTCTAGTTAAGGTTGTGTAAATGTCATGGATTACAACATAAAAGACTACTGAACAGTTTGAGAGTCTTGTGCATCCCACCCAATGTCCTCTGAACACCAACTTTATAACTCTTCATAATAATGTAATACAGTTACAGTTAATAATAATAATTATGAGATAATTGGTGCATGCAGCGTTCATGCCACTCACTAATCTGTTACGACGAGTATCATGAGGTCTGCATTTCTAACAGATAAGCTCATGTAATACAGTATATGTGCTATAAACTTGTCTGCATGTTTTGTATTTGCAGAGCAACTGAAAATGAATCACTTTTTGCAGGTTTTGTCCTCCCTGTTGGTTTAGATGGCGTCTTAATCGATGTGATTAGTCAAACCTGCAGATTTCTGATTGAAATTTAAAGTTAGTTGTTTGGCTGGTGGTGTTTTAAGGCAGTTGGCATCCATAAACTGTTACGGTCTTCTGTCTCTTGGACCTTGAAAACTGGCAAGCTGTCTATTGTATTATAAAGACTTACTGAAATTTGTCTGAGACGGCAGTAAATATAATTCTTTTTTTGTGTTTGAACAACGCATGCAGCTGATTTCTGACTTTTCACTTTTCCTCCCGTGAAGTGCTTTCTCGCTAATTCTATCTCACACCCTCTAATCTCAGTCGATTCTCACGACAACAAAAAAGCTAATAGAAAAACATGATTTCTCAGTCACACCATGATATCGTCATTTTTCCCTCCTCCGACGCACACACTAGTGGCACTTCATTAGTTACACATCTTGTTTGTTTCTAAGTCCCTTTAATAACTACTTCTTTCCCTCTCTTCTTTAGGACTTAATCCATGAACCCTAGCACACACTGTGGCAGACAGGAGCTTAAGGTACCTATGTAGTCATTTCCTACTTCCGTCTTTATAGAGTCAATTCTTCAGTTCATCATTAAATATCTTACAGATCAATATGTGTACCTCCCGGTGCCTCGTGGGTTTTCCTAAAAACATTAATTATATATTCCTAGAGTAACTCAAATTTCTTGTACAGTTCAAATTGTAATTTCATCCTTCTGAAGAATAAAAAACAACATGATTTCTTGGAAGCTACTTCACTTTTCTTGGCCCTATGTATTGAATTTTCTTCCAAACAAAAGCTTCTGTTGCTAAGTCTCCTCTGTGTGTCTCCTTAACTCTTCGTCATCATTCTTTATTATCACATCCCCCATTCTGTTTTATTTTGTTTTCATTATGTAGTCCACTTAAACACGCCACATTAAATGAGTCTATTTATTACATATTTATACGTACACTACACTGCAATCTCACATGTGACATATGGCACAGTTTGATTTGATGTCCTTTAAGGCACAGGACATGCATGAAAGGCATGTTTGTGTGTCTGTTGTCTGAGAGAGCCACATGTTCATTGTCTTCATCGACTGAATTGGTTGTGTTTTTTGGAATAATTCTGACTGCCAAAGCCACAGATGGTGGAAGTACGGAAAGGAACTTGTTCAAATAAGCAATAAACATTTGAAGCCAACTTGAGACTTGCAATATGCAGTGTTTGGGATGATAGAAAGACTGTCAGTGCTAAACTTTTCTTTAAAACTCCCAGAAGTTTCTCAATGCACACAGTTTTTGGTTTTCTTATTTTATCCTGAGATTGCTAAATGTGCTACAGGCTCCATTTAAGAACATCTATTAAGAACTGAACAGCAAAAACAACCAGACAACTCCATTATGTTCATATTCGACTGTTTTAAACTGAAATCATTCATTTTGTTCCAGACAGTGCGAGCAGTTTCCAATGTCCATGTTGAGACAATCACAAAGCGCTAGAGAAAACTACCAAGGATAATTTAACACAACTATTTAGAACGAAAAGTATTGTGCGTCAGAATATAGTCATTTAGTGTGTCTTATACTGAATTATGCCTTTTCTTTTCTCAATTTGTTCTTTAAAATGTTGGGAAAAAAAGTAAAAGAAGAAATGTTGAATGGCGTTTCAAACATACACATTTACTTTTACTAATAGTTGATCATTGGTTTAATCAACAATCCTGATAAAGGTGAGTTTGTGTATAAAATGCAGCCAAAAGCTTGCACCGATGCTTTTATGGAAGGCAGGAGTGGAGGAACATAATAACAATAGTTCTGCCAAGGATTTAATTTGCAGCAGCAGTTGATGTTGGTGGACGATTAAATGCATACAACAGCTCGTTGTGTCAGAAAACTAGCTCGAGTCTGTTAATAGTTTGGTTTGGTTCCTAAATCCCATGAAACATTCCAGATTTTACATGTGCGTCTACTGCTTTCTGGAAAGGTTTAGCTGGGAATGAAGCTAAAAGGCATTCCGGCCATTGTTCGTGGGCCAGCATTGCTCAAAGGCAGAACCTTGCTCAACAACAGATAAGGCAGATGGTTTATTATTATGAGATTCTGACATATGGTGGCGGTTGACTGCGATTTGTCCACCGTTATTGCCACTAAACATGTTACAGGATGGATGATTAGCTTTTTCTTAAGACGCTCGTGTTTTATGTTGTTAGACCTTTATGCTAATGGTCTATAAATTATTACTTTGGAGAAACACATCCACTTTTCTTTTTTAAACTAATGTCTTTGTGGTTCAGGTTCAGCCCTGTGAAGATAGAGCCTTTCCTTCTGCCAATACCTTTAATGCAATAAGCAGTATGAATGGATGGATGATGTATAAGGTACTTTCCTAAAATGTGGCAGTGTTCTCTGATTTGAGGTTATGCGGCAGCTTGTTTATGCACCACAGGGATGAACAACCTATAAATAATTCATAAAACAAATCTTTCGAGTCATTGTTAAGAAACAAAGTGGAGACCATAGATGAATTAGCTCTTTGCTAAAGACAGTAAGAGGCCTTGCCCACATGTTAATGAGACTCTGAATGACACCAAATGAGACTCTAAGACAATGAATGGGATTTATAAACATAAGTCACTCTAATTGGACACTCTAAAGGTGTGAATGTGTGAATGAATGGTTGTTTTTCTTTATACGTTGGCCCTGCAATGGACTGGCAAGCTGTCCAGGGTGTAACCCGCCTTTTACCCTACAGCACCAGCAGCCCTGTGACCCTCATGTGGAGGATATAGTGGTGGACACTGAATCGAAGGATGGATGGACAGGCTCAAGACAACCTGCTAGATTTCAAACTGAGCATCAGACGGGAGAAGAAATGTGATTTGAGTGAGAAGTTGTTGTTGTTGTGAGTACCAGATTTGCTGGTGTTTCAGAAATTCAAGAAATTGCTGATTTACTGGGATTTTCAAGAACAACACTTTCTAGTGTTTACAGAGAATGATCCAAAAGCAGAGAAAAATACCCTCTTCTCTCCTTGTGCCATTCTTCTCTGACCTCTAGCGTCAAAGAGACACTTCCACCCAGAGAGGGAATGACACAAGAGTGTCTCAGAATGATGGAAAGACAGCTGTCTTTCAAATAACCTCTCTTTACAACCAAGGTAAGAGCACAACAAGTCAAAACCTCGAAGCAGCAGAGGACAAAACCAGACTCAATGAACCAAAAAAGTGGCCGGTGAGTGTATATATTTTCTGCTTTTATGCACCAAATCAAATATCAACGTATGTCGTGCATGCTCCTGTGTTAACCCTGCCCCTGTCTGTTGTGCAAACGTTCAAAGTTTGGTGTTCCCTGTTCACTTGAAGCCAACAGGGGATAGTCTAGGATAACAACAACAGGAAAAGGACCAGAAAATCCAGGCAAGAGGTAGCACCTGGCTGGAGAATGCAAGAGGTCGGACACTATATCCAGAATATTTGGCAAGGGACCTTGTCCAGAGCCTGCATTTGTGTTCTTACATGCAGCCCCTCTGGGAAATCTTAGGAAAATGTCTAAAAGCAGCTCCGAAGACAGGTGTTTAACCTCGGGAGCGCAGCGAGGTGTGATTTTGAGGTTGAGTTGTGGAAACTGGCTGAGAGACACGCGGGCAGGCATTTACACTTCACATCATCGGGGGAAATGTTGGCTTGGTCGAGGCGGATGGTTGTTTTGCTTCATTGACAGCTGTGGCCAGTGGGAACAAGTATTGATAAAAACTATTGGCTTCAACATAATCACTGACAGCTTAAATTTGCTGAACAACTGTGTTACATTTGCGTGTGTGTGTGTGTGTGTTTGCAGCGTTTTCCTTCCTAATGTGAGGAGCTCAGTGTGTTCTTTCGTGTGTGCTTCACACACACACACGTCTTGCCAATCAATGCATTTCCTCTCAGTAATCAATGCGCGTTGATGAGGTTTGATTGGATGCATCTCTCAGGACGCCGTAAGCTGCGCATGTCATTTCCATCGTGCATCACTGATCCGTCTGCCTCATTGTGCACAGGAGAGGTGAAACCTGTTATCAGCATCACAAATAGCAGCTGATATACTGGAAGTTTGCGAGCAACGCGGCTGCGTGGAGAAGACTCGCTCAGATCCTTTCACATGGGACTGACGTGTAAATCATTTGCAAGTCATAAATGTTTATGGCTGCACAAGCTGTGGGCGTAGCAGACAATAAAGCGAAGCGGGGAGGTGTCATTTTCCCAACACGCCATGATTAAAAAAAGGAAATTGTGCGAGATGAAAGCGGCACGCTGTGTGCGTTAGACACACTTTCTTCAATAACTGCCACCACATAAGCAAAGCTGTCGATAAACGTATACAGTAGAGATAATAAAGAACAAAGCGTGGCGTAAACAAGCGATTCAACAGTGAGCCCAGGTGTTTAACACACTATAGGAGCACTGGTGTTCAAGCCCTGCCCCTTGATTTATAGACAGGCAGATAGACTGCTGAGGTCTAAGAGACAGGGCAGCAGATGGTCATCGGTGATGGTAACGACTCACAGCAGCAGAGTGACAAACCTTTGATGTCACACACACACACACACACACACACAGTCTGGTTCCCATGACTTCAAAACAATCTTTTTCTTGATCGCTTTCAAAAAGTTCCCCGTGTGAATATTTAGCGACTTCACACACCCCCGGCCACTTTTTATTTGAATTTTTTGTATTTATTTTATATTTTAAAAAAGCGAGATCCATCTAATTGTATTTACTGCCACACTGTGCACATACACAGTCACACACGAGCTGTGGATGTGCAGTGCTATCTGCGTGTGCAACAATCACCGATCTGTTTTGTTTATTCAAGTAAAAATAGGTTTTGTTTTCTCGATTCAACACTTTTTCTCAGCCCCTTGTGTGAAAATCTCTAAAGACAGGACGTGTTCTAGTGATATCTTGCTTTGTTTTCGACTGACTTTAGTTACTTTTCATTCACAGTAGTTGCTTAAGTTGCTGCGTTGGTGCACCTGCACATACTGTACTGTACCTACAGCCAGTGAAAGTGATGGTAAATGTGTCTGTGTTGACTCAAAGCTGCTTTACACTTACTCATTCACACCCATTCACTCACGCATTCATACATTCACACAGCACATCGATGTGCGGGCACATTCTCTATCACACATCGCTCATACCCATTCACACACTGCCAGCTTGGCTGTAAACACAACCTGTGAACATTAGCTCATTCTCCTCAGGAAAGGGTGAGGCTGTTTGTTTTTCCTCAACATCAAGTCACACAGATTTGTGTGGAACAAACGGCACAAATGTTGTGTCTAATTGTTTCGTGCGTTGCCTGACAAGAGTGACTTTCTATGAGAAGTCTGGGTGCTGATACATCTCTTAAAAAGCGTAATTTCTTATATAAGACGGTGTATGTCCACACTTAACTGTTTTCTTTCTCAAACATAAAGGGAATTATATTGTGTAAAAGAAAAAAAACACAACAGTTCGACATTAACCCTATACCTGGGTGTAAATGCTTTTTTTGCAAAAATCTGTGAGCCTCTCAGGGTTATTTGCTTAGGCATGTTCGACGATCCCTCGCGTGATTTCAGCTGAGTCCTCGTCCACTGAGGCACATCAGCGCAGCCAAGCATTGTTAGCCAAAGCCATCGGCAGCGCTGCGCGGTTTTCTACTCGAGCGGCAGCATTTCAAGGCCATTAAACACTGTTGTGGGCACAGAGAGACGGAGACGGAGGTGCAATTTGTTCAGCACTGTGATCAAAGCTGGTGCAGTTGAGCGGAGCGCGGAGAGAAAGACGGGAGACGGCGGAGCGCTAACAACAAGCCGACTGAGCTGTGGATTCAAACAAGAAAACAAAATAAATTGAGGAAAACAAGAGAGGGAATTCTGGGTTCATTTAATCCGTGACCCCTCTGGGTAAAAAAAATAAAGAACTCAATATGGATCTTATTGATTATTCTTTTTTTTTGCTTTGCTTTGTTAGTTGCTGTGTTTCTATTATCTGTACTGAGCATCTAATTCCTATGGCTTTTTTCTTTAATCTACTTCTCTTAAATTGCTTTGCTCCGCATGAAGCACTTTATTAAATGGGCTTTTGAAAATGCTCCATCAAGATTATTATTATCAAATTTAAGTTAGCCTCCAGCCAAACGCTGCTCGGTTTACCTATTCTCTTATGAGTCCCTCTGTGACTAATTAATTCTGTGTTTGCCACTGTGTGAGAGATATTGTCCTATTCTCTCGTGACAGTCACACTTGAGTATTGTTGGGCTGATTTAAAGCCAATGTATTTATTTATGATGACATCTAATGTGAATTTACCATTTACGCCGGCATCACTCATGCCACACATTTCTGTGGCAGGAAGGAGGAAGGAGTTTGGACTCATCTCTGTTTAAAGAGATTTAAGCAGATCAGCAATGTCATATACAGTTCAAGTAAAGCCACTAAAGACATAGGTAGTTGTTACTACCACATATTTTTGTACAAAACAAAATGCAACAAGAACATTTCCAATGTTTTTCTTCTCCTTAACGTGCAAAAAAATAAAAATTGAAATAAAACGTGACCCAAAACCCACATTACAAACCGAACCGTGGTCTAGTTGAACCGTTGCACCCATGTTGTGGACTCGGACTTTCAGAAAACTTAAGGTAAACTGAGTGAATATGACTTATAGACTTTTCAAATGTGCTTTTCTTATGAAGACACGAAACAACCCCATCCGATTGCAGCATTTGTACAGGGTGCAGCAAATTCTGAGAGTTGAAACCAGCTGCAATAACAGAAGCCTGAACACACAGAGGAGCCACTCCTGATGTCACTCTCTGCATTTATTTCTTGGCACCTTGAAAGGCTGAACACTGCACCTTGAGTTTTCTCTTTGGTCTGGTCGGTGTTTTGAATGTTTCTCCTCTCACACACACACACTTGTTCGTTTTGTGACAAAAGGGCAATTTTGAAACACACTGAAGGGCAGACGAACACAGATGTTTCTCTTTAATTAGCCGCATCAATCATTTACAGGATAAGATGGCCACAAAGTGACCTCTCCAAATCCCTCATGGCAAAAAAAAGTAAAAAAAAGTTTGCTGACGCATACATGTGAGCACAGACTGTGTCCTGACTTCTGAGGACAGGAGTTACTGGTGGATCAAAACCTGAAAATCTCTGAATACTGTCTTTGGAAATCGTAATGTATCGCACAAATCAGAGAACTGATGACGTGACAAATGTAGAGTTCTGGAAAACACAGCTAAATACTTTACTTCTCCTTTTCATCTACTCTCACGTATGTCTCCCCTTTCTTGTCCAGCACATTATTCTGGTAAATCGATGACAACACAAGAAAACAAAAGAGACCTTAAAACTCTTCACACTAGCAGAAACTGTTATAAACAGTGTTTGAATAAAACATTCACAAACACCATAGCGAGCTCATTCTTCATCCAGTGTCGACAACCACGTGGACATTCACTTCCTCTACACCAGGGGTGTCAAACTCATTTTTGTTCAGGGGCCACATACAGCACAATTTGATCTCAAGTGGGCCGGACCAGTACAAATAGTAAAATAATAGCATAATAACCTATGAACAACAAGAACTCCTTGCTTTTTTTCTCCTTTGTTTTACATTTAATGAAGGATATTTTTTACAAAACATGAAATTTCTTGAGAAATATAAGTGCAATTTCAACAATATCGTGCCTAAATGTACTATTTACACATTACACTGGATCTAAAAAGGCACAAACATTTAGTCACAGGTATCTGGAAGAGAAAAATATGGTATTTGACATTACTTTTAGATTGTAATCGTAGTGTGACATTTTAACAAATTCATCCTGTGGGCCGGATTGGACCCTCTGGCGGGCTGGTTCTGGCCCCCGGGCCGTATGTTTGACACCCCTGCTCTACACAGTGGTTCAGCGGTGGATCAAGTTGTCTTTTAACTGAAAGATCAAAGGTTTGAATCCTTGCTCAGCTACTCTAGTTGACATGAGTCTCTGGGCAAGACACTTATCCCCAAACTGCGAGCGGGTCGCGGTTGAAATAAATTAATAAATAAATAAATAGAGAATTAAATTCAAAGAGAAATAGACTTTGGTTTGTATCAGAGTCCAGATTAATCTTTTCCAGACTTTTTTTCAGACAGGCTATATTCTGATTTAAAACATGGCGTTCATATAGGCTACTATAATGAATGATGCAGGATTAAAAACAAGCAGGATTTACTATGGAGGACATTACAGCTCATCCGTGCATCTCTACTGTGCCGGTTCCATGTGAATGGGTATGAAAGTGTAAAAGCGGATCAGAAGAGCGCTATATAAACACACACCCTTTACCCTTTACTTACTTAGAAACCAGAGGAGTCGCCCCCTGATGGCCATTCAAGAGAATACAGGTTACAGGCACTTCCACACTTGCTTCACTTTACATACCTGCAGTTTTTCTCCCTTAGGCAGAAGTAAAAGAACACACCTGCCTGAATGGGAGTCATAACCATATTACAATATCGTTTCCTCAGCTGTGCTGCTGTACTGTATAATGACAGCCTACTGACAATAATCGCTCTCTAGCAAGTGAGTGACGGAAAGGAGAACCTGTCGAGTGACATGAAGGGCCATTTCAGTCACTGTACGACACGTTATGAGATGATTTTACTACTCAACAGAAGATCAACGCTCAATAACAGGAGGCAGGGATGATGCTGCAAAGAGGAGAGGTCTGAATATGAGTTGGACACAGATTATGTGCAGATGAGGTGGAGGAGGACAAAGGCAGGGAAAAGAGAACGAGTAAATAGTGCAGATGAAAGAATGAAGCGAGGGGCTTCATGAGGGCAACGACATCAAGGAGGAGACGATCAGAGCAGACGTTTGAACAGATGGGAGAGGAAAACAAAGGAGGAGACAAGGGGTGAGATAAGAAGAGAGGGTGAGAGAAGACGGAGAAGGGAGAGGCAACGAGGTGTAAAGAAAGAGAAGAGAAAGGAGGTGAGTGAGGGTGAAAGGAAAACAAAGGAATGGAAAGTGAGGGAGGAGAGGAAATAAATTGTGAAGGACAGAGGGAGAGAAAAAGATTTAAAGTATAAAAGTAGGTGATAGTACGTACGTGATGAAGGAAAATGGGAGGAAAACAGAAGAGGAGGGAAATAATTATGAGTTGAGGAAGCAAAGGAAATAGCGTGCAATGAAAAATGAAGAGAGGAGGCAAGGAGATGAGGAACGGTGAGGAAAAAGACAACTGGAGAAGAGGAAATTAAAAAGAATGTAAAAAAAGGAGGAAGAGACAGAAGAAGAAAGGACGTATGGGTGAGATAAAGAGAGGAGGAGTGTTGAAAAGATGATGTCATGCATAGATTTCATTCCAGCAATGAGACGGAGAAAAGAGAGAGAGAGGGAGGAGAAATATCAAGTGTAAATAACTAAAATGAGCCTGAGCAGAACGCAGAGGCGAGAAATAAGAGCGAGAGGAGAGCGGTAGAATCAGCTGACGGGGGCATCTGAGCGATGCCACCTCGGTGCCGCGTGTCCACGGCGCTTTGGCAAAGAAGGACGACAGACACTCTGACAGAAATTACAGCCTGTGCGACTGAATGCATGATCAAAAGAAAATGAGAAGTCAAACACGGTGACAGGCAGCGCCGGCGGCGACGCAGTGGAGACAATGTCTGACGGATGTGTGAGCAAGAAAGGATGAGGATGAAGAAGGAAATGAGATGGAAGACAGTGAAAGACACACAGAGAGAGAGGTTGAGAAAGGTGTGAGCGATTATTTATTTTTGTGCTGTCAGACTAATGAGACTCAGATTTGCTTTCTGGATGCTTCTTGCGTCGCCTCTCCAACTTCTCTGTTAGTCTCAGGTGAGACTGATGGACACGTTTATAAAAACCATGCGACATTTGCAAAAAAGGAGAAACTGCAGGCTTTCCACTGTTCATAATGTTAAGCACAATTGTGGCCACAAATGTGTGTAATAATCAATATGGCACAGTTACCATGCTTATTGCTGTGCTGCCTGTTTTACTTACTATAAATAAGGTGGTTTTAGTGGAATAAAATCTTTTAAGCAGAAGTTTTGTGAGGGATGTGGGTTTTTTTTAGCCATTAGGCCCAGGTCATATTTTCCTCATTGGTATTTCTGCAGAGGTCTTCTGCCTACATCCATGGAGGTATATGCATGGACATCTGGCAGACACACACATGCACTTTCCTGTACACTTGGTGGCAGATGGTGTTATTTTGGTCAAAAGAGACAACGAACAAGACGGTAACCACTGAAGAGTTCCCTTGGTGCCCATAGATACATGCACACAAATAATACAAGGACGTGCATATGGTAGCAAACTGCGGGAAAAAGGAAACTGAAATGCAAGTGTATGAATGGAACTGCAACCACACAGGCCTGAATGGGAGTCATAACCATATTACAATATCGTTTCCTCAGCTGTGCTGCTGTACTGTATAATGACAGCCTACTGACAATAATCGCTCTCTAGCAAGTGAGTGACGGAAAGGAGAACCTGTCGAGTGACATGAAGGGCCATTTCAGTCACTGTACGACACGTTATGAGATGATTTTACTACTCAACAGAAGATCAACGCTCAATAACAGGAGGCAGGGATGATGCTGCAAAGAGGAGAGGTCTGAATATGAGTTGGACACAGATTATGTGCAGATGAGGTGGAGGAGGACAAAGGCAGGGAAAAGAGAACGAGTAAATAGTGCAGATGAAAGAATGAAGCGAGGGGCTTCATGAGGGCAACGACATCAAGGAGGAGACGATCAGAGCAGACGTTTGAACAGATGGGAGAGGAAAACAAAGGAGGAGACAAGGGGTGAGATAAGAAGAGAGGGTGAGAGAAGACGGAGAAGGGAGAGGCAACGAGGTGTAAAGAAAGAGAAGAGAAAGGAGGTGAGTGAGGGTGAAAGGAAAACAAAGGAATGGAAAGTGAGGGAGGAGAGGAAATAAATTGTGAAGGACAGAGGGAGAGAAAAAGATTTAAAGTATAAAAGTAGGTGATAGTACGTACGTGATGAAGGAAAATGGGAGGAAAACAGAAGAGGAGGGAAATAATTATGAGTTGAGGAAGCAAAGGAAATAGCGTGCAATGAAAAATGAAGAGAGGAGGCAAGGAGATGAGGAACGGTGAGGAAAAAGACAACTGGAGAAGAGGAAATTAAAAAGAATGTAAAAAAAGGAGGAAGAGACAGAAGAAGAAAGGACGTATGGGTGAGATAAAGAGAGGAGGAGTGTTGAAAAGATGATGTCATGCATAGATTTCATTCCAGCAATGAGACGGAGAAAAGAGAGAGAGAGGGAGGAGAAATATCAAGTGTAAATAACTAAAATGAGCCTGAGCAGAACGCAGAGGCGAGAAATAAGAGCGAGAGGAGAGCGGTAGAATCAGCTGACGGGGGCATCTGAGCGATGCCACCTCGGTGCCGCGTGTCCACGGCGCTTTGGCAAAGAAGGACGACAGACACTCTGACAGAAATTACAGCCTGTGCGACTGAATGCATGATCAAAAGAAAATGAGAAGTCAAACACGGTGACAGGCAGCGCCGGCGGCGACGCAGTGGAGACAATGTCTGACGGATGTGTGAGCAAGAAAGGATGAGGATGAAGAAGGAAATGAGATGGAAGACAGTGAAAGACACACAGAGAGAGAGGTTGAGAAAGGTGTGAGCGATTATTTATTTTTGTGCTGTCAGACTAATGAGACTCAGATTTGCTTTCTGGATGCTTCTTGCGTCGCCTCTCCAACTTCTCTGTTAGTCTCAGGTGAGACTGATGGACACGTTTATAAAAACCATGCGACATTTGCAAAAAAGGAGAAACTGCAGGCTTTCCACTGTTCATAATGTTAAGCACAATTGTGGCCACAAATGTGTGTAATAATCAATATGGCACAGTTACCATGCTTATTGCTGTGCTGCCTGTTTTACTTACTATAAATAAGGTGGTTTTAGTGGAATAAAATCTTTTAAGCAGAAGTTTTGTGAGGGATGTGGGTTTTTTTTAGCCATTAGGCCCAGGTCATATTTTCCTCATTGGTATTTCTGCAGAGGTCTTCTGCCTACATCCATGGAGGTATATGCATGGACATCTGGCAGACACACACATGCACTTTCCTGTACACTTGGTGGCAGATGGTGTTATTTTGGTCAAAAGAGACAACGAACAAGACGGTAACCACTGAAGAGTTCCCTTGGTGCCCATAGATACATGCACACAAATAATACAAGGACGTGCATATGGTAGCAAACTGCGGGAAAAAGGAAACTGAAATGCAAGTGTATGAATGGAACTGCAACCACACAGGCCTGAATGGGAGTCATAACCATATTACAATATCGTTTCCTCAGCTGTGCTGCTGTACTGTATAATGACAGCCTACTGACAATAATCGCTCTCTAGCAAGTGAGTGACGGAAAGGAGAACCTGTCGAGTGACATGAAGGGCCATTTCAGTCACTGTACGACACGTTATGAGATGATTTTACTACTCAACAGAAGATCAACGCTCAATAACAGGAGGCAGGGATGATGCTGCAAAGAGGAGAGGTCTGAATATGAGTTGGACACAGATTATGTGCAGATGAGGTGGAGGAGGACAAAGGCAGGGAAAAGAGAACGAGTAAATAGTGCAGATGAAAGAATGAAGCGAGGGGCTTCATGAGGGCAACGACATCAAGGAGGAGACGATCAGAGCAGACGTTTGAACAGATGGGAGAGGAAAACAAAGGAGGAGACAAGGGGTGAGATAAGAAGAGAGGGTGAGAGAAGACGGAGAAGGGAGAGGCAACGAGGTGTAAAGAAAGAGAAGAGAAAGGAGGTGAGTGAGGGTGAAAGGAAAACAAAGGAATGGAAAGTGAGGGAGGAGAGGAAATAAATTGTGAAGGACAGAGGGAGAGAAAAAGATTTAAAGTATAAAAGTAGGTGATAGTACGTACGTGATGAAGGAAAATGGGAGGAAAACAGAAGAGGAGGGAAATAATTATGAGTTGAGGAAGCAAAGGAAATAGCGTGCAATGAAAAATGAAGAGAGGAGGCAAGGAGATGAGGAACGGTGAGGAAAAAGACAACTGGAGAAGAGGAAATTAAAAAGAATGTAAAAAAAGGAGGAAGAGACAGAAGAAGAAAGGACGTATGGGTGAGATAAAGAGAGGAGGAGTGTTGAAAAGATGATGTCATGCATAGATTTCATTCCAGCAATGAGACGGAGAAAAGAGAGAGAGAGGGAGGAGAAATATCAAGTGTAAATAACTAAAATGAGCCTGAGCAGAACGCAGAGGCGAGAAATAAGAGCGAGAGGAGAGCGGTAGAATCAGCTGACGGGGGCATCTGAGCGATGCCACCTCGGTGCCGCGTGTCCACGGCGCTTTGGCAAAGAAGGACGACAGACACTCTGACAGAAATTACAGCCTGTGCGACTGAATGCATGATCAAAAGAAAATGAGAAGTCAAACACGGTGACAGGCAGCGCCGGCGGCGACGCAGTGGAGACAATGTCTGACGGATGTGTGAGCAAGAAAGGATGAGGATGAAGAAGGAAATGAGATGGAAGACAGTGAAAGACACACAGAGAGAGAGGTTGAGAAAGGTGTGAGCGATTATTTATTTTTGTGCTGTCAGACTAATGAGACTCAGATTTGCTTTCTGGATGCTTCTTGCGTCGCCTCTCCAACTTCTCTGTTAGTCTCAGGTGAGACTGATGGACACGTTTATAAAAACCATGCGACATTTGCAAAAAAGGAGAAACTGCAGGCTTTCCACTGTTCATAATGTTAAGCACAATTGTGGCCACAAATGTGTGTAATAATCAATATGGCACAGTTACCATGCTTATTGCTGTGCTGCCTGTTTTACTTACTATAAATAAGGTGGTTTTAGTGGAATAAAATCTTTTAAGCAGAAGTTTTGTGAGGGATGTGGGTTTTTTTTAGCCATTAGGCCCAGGTCATATTTTCCTCATTGGTATTTCTGCAGAGGTCTTCTGCCTACATCCATGGAGGTATATGCATGGACATCTGGCAGACACACACATGCACTTTCCTGTACACTTGGTGGCAGATGGTGTTATTTTGGTCAAAAGAGACAACGAACAAGACGGTAACCACTGAAGAGTTCCCTTGGTGCCCATAGATACATGCACACAAATAATACAAGGACGTGCATATGGTAGCAAACTGCGGGAAAAAGGAAACTGAAATGCAAGTGTATGAATGGAACTGCAACCACACAGGCCTCTGTGCATTTGGAAATGTGTAACATTATCTATAGCTGTGATTCAGCCAAAGCACAATGCAGCCACAACTATGGTGCTACTCATCTGACTAACAGTGCTGTGACACAACTTAAAATCTGCCTCGCCTCTGGATACAAAATCCCAACAATGTTCCTAGGTAACGTCCGTGTATCTCAGTGACATCCAGGATATAAATACAAGCCTCACGAAGCCACAAATTTACAATGTTTGTACCTAAAAAAAGATGCGATGAAGAACACACTCAGGTGTCCTCCTTGTTGGAGTTGCAGTGGAACGCAACACAGCTTCAAATGACCGCAGATCTAGCGGTGTTGATCACGTGAAATGCCTAAACAGTCAATCCTCAGCCGTCAAAAGAGCACAGCTTTATCACCAAAAAGGGTTCTGCACTATTTGACGTTGTGGCACTGATGTAAGGAAAAAGCAGCACCTCTGTCGGTACCTCTTCCATAATGTCTGTTTTTTCCAGGCGCTTTTACGTGCACCAGACGTTCCTTGGCAACAACAAAAAACTCCTGGATGCTGCCAAGAAAAGACAGAAATGTTGTGTGATGCAGCTTCATGTAATTGTTTTGTGTTTATTTTCTTAATTTGCCCTGACTGAAAAGAAGTCACTTTAAGACCAGGAATGTTCTGCTCTCTGGCAGTTTGTTCTTCTGCCAGTGTCTGGCTATGTGTGCAAGAAGTTAGGACTGTACACTTTGGGGTATTGTTCTTGGATCTCAATTGTCATGAATTAAATAGTCTTGAGTATCTCATAATCACTGTATCATCATACCATGGTTTTTCTAAAACTGTATTGTCTTGTGTCCTTCTTTTTGTTGCTATGGAAATGTCCACACCCTCGGCCAAACCCTGGGTTGAACCTTTTCCTTCACATTGTCCCAAACTGCATGTGGTGCACCATTTACGCTGACTCGAATGTTCCTGCTCCGTTTTGGTGCGGGCAATCTCCCTTCACTATCTTTCTCAGCGTCAAGCGGCTTCTTCAGCATTATGCACCCACAGGGACTGAGCATGGGTTCTATTTTAACGGCGAACTGCACGTTGTAAATGTAGACTGCACCGCAGAGACTTAAATTAATTTACATTCCCACGGTCATCAGTATTCACAACAGAGCGTGTGAAATGAGCTGCGGCTCCTGTGTGGACATCAGCTGAAGAGTCTGTATATGGATGGGTCCCATGTGTGAATGAGTGTATTACATGAAGGGGAATGCAGGCTAAGCAATATTCTTCCGCGGTTAAATATGCTTAATGGAGAAAAAAAAAAAAAATACTGGGTGCAGAAGAGGACGGGGTTTCAGAGAGTGGACGATATTCTTCAACAGCGCAAACAACGGTGGTTAAACAAATGGTGTTAGCTGCGATGCTAACATGCTGAGGTAGCATATAGTGTCAAGTCCTTTCTTTTGTTGTGCAGTGTGTACAAATGCTCCGAGCCACTGAATTAATTTGCTCTTTTTTAACGACTACTGTTAACAATCCTGCTGTGATCAGCTATCTCACTGTTAAGCCCAGGCATTGAGGTCTGTTGGGGGGTCTGGTTAGCTTAGCCTCACACTTTTCAGCCATTCCCTCGCTCTCCTGCTGAGTTAAAGGTGACATCGAATGCTTGTATCACACATACATGTTAGTTATGGAGGTCTACTTACATATATTAACTTCTTTTCATGGTTAAAAACCTCCTAGTCGCTGCAAATGAGCCGTTTAAAATATCTCCTCACTGACGCTCTCGTCAGCCGCGCTGTTTCAGACCAAAACCACACCCCCAGAACATGGACTGTGTTGTGATTGGCCAGCCAACGAGAGTTTTCCCACTGTCCTGTGATTGGCCAGGTACCTGGAAGTGACGTAATTGGTAGGCCAGCTCTCAGATACACAGCTCCCCTTCTGGCACGGTGGATGCTCTGCATCTCAGCAGCTACAACAAGAGTAGTTCTTCTTCTTCTGCGGTTGAATGTACGCAACCGGATGTGCCCGGACTAGTGCCCGCACCGGGAGGCGCTACGGTGGTGAGAGGAGTGGTGAGGTTTTCTGATGACAACATCAGCAAACGGAAGTGCCGATCCGTTTCGCAGAGCCCAGGAAAACAATAAAACCCTATTTTCTCAGCAGTGGCTGAACTGTTTGTTCTGAAACGTTAGGGTTTCATAAACGAGGTAATGACGCAGATACACACACAGAAACGCAGCGTTAATTGGAGCTTCCGGTGTATGTCGCCTTTAAGTGAAAGTTCATGGTATAAACGCCTTACAGCCAGTTTACACGAATGTCAAACTGATGGAGGAGATGATAGAGATGGTGGTACAGTAACAACCAGTGCACATTTCCACTCATCTCATCATCTACAAAGCAGAATGGCGGTAAGCAGCTGTCATTAGTGCTACCCTTTCCATAAAATTGAGATACAAATGAATGGTTGGTTTAATTTAGCGTCAGTACTGCAGCTGTAGTACTATACTGTGCTGCTGTAGCACCTTTATCCCGGATACAAGCACTTTTAGGAGACCCACTTTGACATGGACAAATGACCTTCTGGATAGTTTTTTTTTTTTTTTGCAGCTCCAGGTTGTAGCACTCATGCTCAAAATTGGACCGGTTCCAAACATCTTCTCCCCATTTATCATCTAGACCCAAGTTTTCTTTACAGGAAAGAGAATCCTCTTCATCATAGGTACAAAAATAAACTTCTATGCCTCATCTGTATCCTTTGGGGGTCACAGGTGGAGCTGAAGCCAATCCCAGCTCACACTGGGGCAAAAAGCAACACCTCCACAGGAGGAATCTCTGTTCTCTACTCACTCCACTGTCATTCATTTCAATGTCGTTCATTTTGGAATAGATGTTTTAGATGGAATAGATGATTTTGCTGTTTGTTTACAAAGTCATTAATGGCCTTGCTGTGTCTTATTTGACTAAGAGAACACTTACAAAAGCATAAAAGGGCATTATGATCATCAAGTTTTCGGGGAACTTTACCCCCAGAGTTACGTGCTATCACTATCACTGACTGAAAATGAAAAAAAAAAAAATTATTTAATGGCCTGTAATACCTAACACCACTTTGGCATTTTCCTTTTGCTCTAAATTCTATATTTTGTTATCTTATTGATTCTCATTTTATTGATTTTATTGTATTTTTTGTTTTCAGGGAAACATGGAAAACGTCATGTCATGTTGCTGTAAAAGAGGCGAGCTTTTTAGTAACAAAACACATGAACTGTTGGACTTTGTGAGGTTCTACGAGCTGAAAACGCTGATGCAGAAGCGAGGATGTTCAGTACTACACAAATGACATGGTTGTGGAAAAAATCTTTCATTAAGAAAAAAAAGACCTCAGAAAAACAATGAAAGTCCAATTTATATAGACATTATTTTTAAATGTATGTCCCCGTTCATGTTTTAAGAATTTACTTCATAGCCATGTTTAGTCATTTCACAGAAAAAGTTATTTATTTCCAATTTAATAGATAGGACCCTATGGTCCTTCAAATTAGGAACCTCTGTGTTGTGAGGCGCCGGTGCTAACCACTAAACTACTCCACTCTTGTGAGTTTGGTTGACCCAACCAACCAAGCAAAAGGTGACTTAAACACTCTTTAAGACTCCTGATTTACTCTTTGAGCTACTTGATAACTGTCAAACAAAAAAACATGTCTAAGGTTCAAACAAAAAAGCTTCTTGCATTAAAAAAAAATTAGAAAAATGATAGAAAATGAGGACCTGCAGTTTGGGAAACGGTTGTTTTTAAACCATGTGTCTAGTGTGTGTGTGTGTGTGGACAGGACTGAACTAAACATGTCCACTTAGCTGTTGACTTGTAATATATTCATACGGACATGCAGTAAAGTCACGACTGATATGTAGAATTTAATTAGAAGTTCCGAAAACCAAGGAAAGCAGTTCATCATCACTCTGCAGCGCAGCATTGGCTTTCAGCCCATGATATTTAGGGAACACATGGGACGATTACGCTGTTTATGCTCTCGTCAATTAATCACTCGGGCAATTTGTCCGCTTTTAATCTGCCACTTTACGGTGACCTTTAATTACCTTTTTATTACACTGATTCCATTATGGCTTCATGCTGTTTCATCTGGGTTATTGACATTTTTTTGGGGGGGCCTGTTGTTCCTTAGGAAACTTCTCAAAAATACATTCGGCGGGAGTAAATGACTACGCAATAGAGGTGAAGAATGCAAAAGTGGCTCAAAGTGGACACAAGCACATGATTACACACAGAACAAAGGGGGGTAAATGGAGAAACGCAGCGGAGGAGGGAAGGAAAGATGTGACCAAACATAGCAGTGCTCTCCACTGGACATAATAGCTGGTAAATTGAGATGGAGCGAGATATTATAGAAGGCAAAAGCAGCATGCTGTGTGAAGGATGGAGAAACAGTGACCGTGGACGGTGTCATGGAGAGAGAAATGTGACGCACTAGTGATATCCAATGGAGCGAGCACATGCAGAGAGGAGGCTGAGGAGGAGACACAGACAATTATATAGTTTCAATGGATAAAGTAGTCTGGGCTCCCAGAAAAACAAACAAAAACCAGGTTCCCTTGTATTTTACTTGGTGGAATTGTTTGCAAAAACAATGTTATGTTTCTGTGAATCAACCATAGACAAAACATCCAAAACAAACAACAAACTGGAAGGCCAAATTGGAAGTAAAAATATATTGAATAACTACTTGGGGGTGACTATTCTGGTTGCAAAAAGAACTCTGTTTGAATGGAAATCAATGACGAGTAACTTGATTTAAAGTGTCAGTAAACATTTAGTTCATTATCTCAATCGCTAGTTTATACATCGTCAATTGAACATTGTGTGATTTTTTGTACATTTTGGTTCAATTTAGAATAAAATACACAATAATGGCGGCACATTTGAGCCCAGATTCAGGTGCGATTGCCACTTGGTTTTAACCTTGTAGCGCCGTACGTTCATAATGACTCAATGAGGAAAATCGATCATCTTTTTCAAGCCCTTTTTATTTCACTCTCATTTCAGCTTCACAAGTGGTTTGAACTCCCAAGTTCACAGACGTCACTTGCAACCAAGCTCTCATTGGACGATACCAGCTGTCAATCACTCTGGTGTCCACACTTTATTGTCCACTTTCCTCTAAATGGAAGCATAGTTTCCAAAATATGCATCATGTTCTATTGAAGAAGAGCGGAAAGTAGTAATTCATTTGGCTCATTTTACTATAAACTTCCATTAAAACAGAGTTCTGTTACCTCCTAATAACTATTCAATACTGTTACAATACAAAAACTGTTACTTCCTGGTTAGAAAGACTATGTGTACTAGAAAAAGAAATAATAACAATAATAATAATAATAATAATATATTAATGATACTTCTCATAATTTCAAAATAAAAGTCGGGGTCTTGATATTGTAAATTAAAAATAATTTACAATATTTAAAAAAAAGATGCAAACAAATCTATGACTAAAAATAAAACATACAGAAATAATTCATTATAACTTATTATTAAGTGGCAGGTGACATTAAATCGATTGGGGGGGCCACATGTGGCCCGCGGGCCTTGAGTTTGAGACCTTTGTACAAGAGGATGTAATGAAACAATTGATTTACTACACACTGACCATGCAGTGGCGCTTCAGGGCATTCACTTCCTGCTGCATGTTGTGTAAAGGCCAAGAGAAAAGGTGGCATGTGACGCAAATAAATAAAAGAAAAATGATTCTGTCTGCCAATAAACCTACACGTTGGGACTTAAGTCAGTATTTTCCACAATATAATAACTGCTTTAAACATTAAATTTGATTATAGGCTATATAATTATAGACATGTCCAATTATGGATGAAAATGAGCTTTTTGGCTATCTCCTGCATATTTAAAGTGTTGTTGTTAAAGCTCCGGCGCGGAAAATGTATCTCCCCCTGTGAACTAATTGCAAAAACAGTGCAATCTCTCTCTCCTCACACAGAGAAAGACAGAAAGAAGGGAGAGAAGCAGTGCTCGTCTTGTGATACTTTCCACGGTGCTTTGGCAAGTTAACTGTGGTAAATCTGTATTTTAACATAACATTACTTGTCCAGCAGAACGGTAGAAAACAGCAGCAGCTGTGAAAAGGATGTGCAGGCACATCGTCAGGCAGCTGTTCGGGGAGCGCTTGATTTACTTTGCGTACTGTTGGCGTAGCACAATGGTCAATAACTCACAATCATGTTCACGGGAGGCCAAAATACGGATTTTATGATTGACATACGATCCTTAACGTCCAGGTTTGTTATTAGCAGTAGAATCCACTTCTGAAGCTTTTCAGAAGGCATTTAACCACATTTAAACCACACACTGCAGTTTTAATACGTGAAAAATAAGCTTAAAAAACATTTAAAGGGTGAGCTGATGGCTTTGTTGAATTTCTGTTTAAAAAGTGCATAGACGTTGCAGGTTTCGCTCTGTGCTTGTTTTCTGAAGCCGTCTGATGGAGTGAAAGGAGACGCAGGTATGTTATTTGCATCTTTTTCTGCCAGCGTTTCATGCAAATCTATTCTCTTTTCGTGCGTCTATTTCCTCCTCAGTTAAGCAAACAACTTCCTCAACACTTTCACGCTGCACGCCAGCGTCTCAGCTCGGCCCGCCCGCTGAGAAGTCTGTATTGATGCTTGAATTCACACAGCTAAAGCCAGAATCTTCTGAATTTGTGCCAAATTCTGTTGAGGAGAGGGAAAACTTTACGCATGTTTCAGTGGCCCACCGATGCGGGAAAGGATTCCTCGTGGTCTGACGGCAGCAGACGCAAATAAATAGAGAACACATTACACAATGAGAGTCACCACGGATAAGGTTATTGAGGGGTGTAGGAGCTATTTATCTACAGATGTAGACAAATAGATCCACACAGGACTGAGGCAGAAAAGGCTGTCGCTGTCGTGTATGTTTCTGCAACACTGTCAATCAAAAACTGGTTCCACCTTTCAGACAGTTCCTCCAATCATCACGCAGAGTCCACGCCCGCCCACTGCTCCACTGACTCCCAGAGAAGCCGAGCTTCCCCGCGGTGAAAACAATCGGTTCAAGTGGTTTTAATGCACAGGCTGCTATGGGAATATTGAAATTCTGAACAAACTATAGTGTACAGAAAATGAAAACACAAAGAGGAGGGACGCACACTGACCAAAAAAAGAAAGGGGGAGGGAGACTGTAGGTGCAGTGTCCAAGATAAAGTGGCAAAACTAGTGATGAGTCAGAGCTTGTCTCCAGGAGCCTAATTTAGGGGCTGACTGACAGCAGAAATCCCATGTTTGGATTAAATATTAAAAGGCAGAGGAGAGGAGATGAAGTCTTGTATTTGTTGCTTTTTCTCTCACTGTCTCCAACTCCCATTCTCTCGTCTCTCATTCCCTGACTCAGAGTCTCCTTTTCATTCATGCTGACGCACAAGAGAGGAACGAGAAGGGCAGAGGAGAGTGTGCGAGAAACAGGGGGAAGAGTCTGCTTTGTGTTTTGTGGCAGCTTCAATGTTTTATGTAGTCATGAGTCATTACAGGAGGGCGATTCACCCCTCTGCTCCATGTGGGAGCCTATGCTGGATTACAAATTTTCCCATACTGGGAATAGGACTGCCTACAGGTTTTGGATTTACATTAAAATATGAATGGATGCTTCAACCCCGGACACTCCCTGACACATTTACTGTAACACATACACAAGCACGGGTTTGGCAATGAAAAGCTGTTCAGACTTGGCTGGTTATTATATTTAACTCCGTACAACTACCAATTGTTATCCAACACATGGGGCCAGAAGCTCCTTACCCCAACCTTAACCGCCTATAACCCTAACCTAAACCCTTTTCTAAGCCTGACCTAAAACCAGAATCTCAGTCTCAATTTTGACCAAATGTTACTGAAAATTAAGGTAGGTAGGTATTTTATTAGGGTTTTTAAGGGAGTTTTAAAGTATTTTTTAACATACTTGTGTGGTCTCCGTGTGCCCATGGACCCTGGTGCACTCGTTCAAAGTGTTTTAGTCCCAACCTAACCTAATAATGCTATTCTTGTTAAGACTCATTGGCTTGCATTCATTTGTACAACTTAACCAAAGCCTTACCCCTAACCTTAACCACAACCATAAGAGTGAATGATATTCCCAGTCAAGTTTTGATTGTCTTCCAACTCCAAGGTTAGGGGTTCGATCCTCGACTCCACTAGACTCCATGCCGATGTGTCCCTGGGCAAGACAGGATCAACTACTACGATAGATGCTTGACAGCTGTATGAATGTGTGAGTGAATGGGTGACAATGGAAGAACAGTGAACAACTCTAATCTAAGGCACTTTAATTGGTCAAAACGATCAAAGTGTTACATAATTAGAGACCATGCCTCATTTAGAAACACTGTTTGGTCTCCATGAGAATTACTGGTCCTGACAGGGTCAGTGTTTATACCAGAAAGAGTCCAAAGTGATATTTTTCATCACATTACATCCACTTTAAATGCTCAACACACTCTTTCCTGATCACTTCAATCAAAGCTAGGGTACAGTATACAGAAACCCATCTTGTCAAAGCAATTTTTACCATCATTCGCTCCATCAGTGTGTTCACATGCACAGTTTAATCGAGCTAAGGCCGTCGTTTGTAAATGCACTCACTGACTTCTGTCTAGCTCTGGTGTCTTTCGTAGGCACCTCAGTAGTAAAAGAAGAGAACATTTTCATTGATGTTACTGCTGTTGGTTTGCAGAAAATGGCACCACTGACATGGTTTGAACTGACATCTCATGATCATTTCTCCAAAAACACTGTAGATTTTATATTAAGTACGATGCATTGATGGAATTTGTCACTGCATTGCTGGTTTTCACTGTGATGAATGTCGTTAGATTGCTCCAGCATCTTCTGTGCTTCACTCGCTCATTGACCTTGTAGTTGGAGCTCAATTAAGATGGAGAGAATGCATTTAGGCCCACTTGGCTCCACACACACACACACACACACACAGATGTATTTTTTGAGAAGTAGCACATGCTGTGAATGCAAATGAACAAACACAGGAATACTCCCTCACACACACACACACACAGGCATATGGAATTACACACATGTATTCACTTAGAAATGTAAATAACACACACACACAGTCTAGCATAGTCTGGCACACAGTCAGCCATCTTTTGCAACAGATGCAGGAAATAAAACACACACACACACACTCTCACACACACCTCTGGGATATACAGTGGCACACGGTCTGCTCATGAATCCCTGTAGCTAAATAATCCCATCATTTATCATCAGTGGTAACACACGTGCTTATATCCATTGATGCCACTGGGGAGCTCTGTATTTAGCATCTATGTCACTGTCTCACTCCTGCAGATACACATGCACTCCTGTGACCACAGAGCATGTATCGCGGTGCCTATGGGAGCTCGGCATATAGCGACTCTATTACCTTGCAGCAGCATTATTCCGTTTTGCACACGTCGCCCCGTCTAATCCGTTTAGGCGCGTTGCCGCCGAGAAGTTTCTCTTTGAGGAAACAGCAAGTTGGAATAGACACATAAAGGCGCTACAACAACAGGGATCAGGCACTTTTAAAAGGTTTTACGGGCGGCATTGAGCATTGCCCTCCCTGAAGACACACAAATCCACCAGAGGGTTTGACTTCTCTAAGCCATCACTCAGAAGCACGACTAAATATGTGGGAGCATTTGTTTCGATGGTAAATTATCTTCTGTAAATGGAATGTTGTCAGAAATGAGAGGCGAAGGCCTGAGAACATGCAGCACTTTATAATCCTCGGAAACCGGCAGCTTTCTGGTGCTATTGTTTATTTATGGACCCTTTACTGTTGTTTGCTTGCCGGCGTTTGGGTATCTGTTTGACTGGTGGATGTTTCTGCTAACCCTAGATCAAGGATGGATTTAATAAGCGCCAGTGTAGCCCAAGAGAACACGTGCTTCGTTACGCTGCTACCATACTCATAAGACAGCGGGTTTTCTTAATCCTTCATGTTTTCAGTGTTTCAAGTAAAGATTCACTTTGATCCAGCTCAAGAACTTGATAATGTTTTGTCTTCTAGTTAGAGTGAAGCACCTGTGAGCCCCCTCCCCTCCCCTCCAAATAGTAAATGTGTCATTAGTAAATTAGCAGCGTGGTTGATTGATACTGTTATAGCCTAATCAATAACACTGCATTCCCCTCAGGTTACTGATGCATAGACTGCACCACCTGCCAAGTTTTCTTCCCATCTTCACCTCCTGCTAACTCTCTCTCTCTCTCTCTCTCTCCTCTGCTTGCTTTTTATTAAGCCATTTCTCATTTTGCTGACTACATCACTGTTGTGTCTCTCCCACGACGCCCCTGCTTTGCTTCCTGTCACCCTTCAGGCTCTGAATCCTCACAGTGTTTGCTAAAGTATATTTGGCAGTTATAAAACTGGAAAACAAAAACATAATCACAGAAAAAAAAAACTCCTTTGGGCTTACGATAAGATATCTGTAATCGAATATAAGAAATCATGAAAGGTATAACATCAAAACTGGCAAGTGTATGAAATAAGGAGGCAATGTAGAAAAATGAACAGGACAAGGGACTCCTAACAGACTTCACCAGTGCTATATTCTTTAAACTGTCCTGCTGTCCTATTGTAGTGCTTTTTATATATTTATATATATATACATATATATATATGTATATTACCACTGTCAGTCTTTTGTGAGTGCTTGCATTAGCAAAATAATTATGTATCTGTGTTGCTTTGTATTATGTAAAGGGATTGAGTAAAAATGTGCTTTTTAATTTTCACATTGGTGGTTTATATTCTGGCAGATCCTTTATCCATCTGTAAGTGTTGATGGGTTGAATTGATAATCCTGTATTTGCTTAATACTTTAGATAAATGTCTCCATTTATGTGCATAATAAATCACACCAATACAGAACCTTCCATTGGCAGTATTTATAGCATTGTTTTCGATTAGCTTATGCCACAGAATTTCAAACTGCAGCTGCATTTTTTATTTTATTTTTTTAGCCATGAATTTCGAGGTCAGACGGAGGGGTCGATCAGAGCCGCTGCAGCTGAGCGCGCCACCACAAGGGACCAACCTGACCAAATGTGTCTGCTAACCACTGTGCCACCGTGTCAAGGTCAGGACTCTGTGATGTCCAAATCCATGTGTGGAAGTGATGATGACTCATGATCTCTGAACCACTGTTTCACTATTTCAGCCTGATGAATAGTGAGGGAAGAATAATAATCAGAGAAAAGGTAAGAAAAGTCAACTCACATTTTCTCTATAAAAACATTCAAAATTTCAATAAATGAATTTACTCAATTTGCCTAAAATCAAGCACTTTAGTTTAATATTCAATCCATGTGCATCTTAAGTGCTTTATATTACAATATTTGCCATGTAGGCCTGTTTAATCTGTCACCTGACACGAGGAAGAGACCTTTTTTTTTTATCTAATACTGTGATCTCTTTGATTAAATGTGGACATTAAAACATTACTTCATTACACATTATACTATATTATAGTCAGAAGATGCAAATATTTAAACATATATTCACTTGTTAGTCATTTTAATGTTCCAGGCCTTTGTGTGAGAGGACATTTTCTGTAATAAGACTTCCCTACCCCTGGTATTTTTCATAAAGATAACAATATGTGACATGTGATGCGAGTCTTGTGAGGGTTTTTTTTTTGTTAATCTGAACAGAGTCTGTGCACAAGAGGCAAATAAATGAGGCCCAGAGAAGGGCTGAGGGGCGGTCAATTTGTTCCACGAGTCCTCTTCACGTGAACAGCTCATATAGAGGAGATAAGAGCAATAACAAAAAGCCTGCTCCAGCAACTGCATCACAAATAACAGCAGCGTTCACAGCGAGTATCACACATTGCTATTGTGAATTTGAATACACGCGTACATGTTCTGAAGACGTGCTTCGAGTGTAAAGTGTACGCGGGAGAGGAGAAAGAACGACTTCTACGGCTCCAAGGCTGACCGTGATTGAGACATATTCCACAGCTGCTTACAAAGGCCACTGTCCACCAATGTTGCAGATGTCTGCTCGAGCGTGGCGACGTACCACACCGTCTTCTATACTCTGCCTTCACCATTATGACAAATCACAAGGAAGCCACCTTGAGTTTTCACATTTGGCCTTGCTTTTACTATGAGACTACTTGAATTACTAAATCAATGCCAATATGTACAGTGTGACAGTGTATCATCGCTTTGGAGAAAACAGAAATGGTATTTTTGAAGTATTCCAATCTGGGTTTTTTAACACTGCACATTACTGAATATGCTCTTTTAAAGGTTTCAAATGGTATTCTTCTGGCCTCCGTTCATGCTGTAATTCTTAGACCTGACTGCTGCTTTCAATACAGATCATTCTATCCTCCTTTCTCGTCTGGAGCATTGGGTGGGTATTAAAATGGCCACCTTGGAATGGTTTTGTTTTTATTTGGCTGATATAGAAGCTTCTGTGAGAAGATTGGTGAATCGAAGTCTTCCACAGCACCTGTCCCCTATGGAGTGCCGCAGGGTTCAATCCTCGGGCCCCTCCTGTTCTCATTGTATCTACTTCCCCTGGGCTCTATTATTTTTCGGAAACATGGCATGCCGTTCCATTTTTATGAAGAAATATATGTTCCCCTGTACTAAACTTGGCACAGGCTCCGACGTTGATCTTGGTCCTTTTGCCCTTTAGAACAAACCCATAGTTAAAAATGTGGGTGTAATATTGAACTCTGGTTTTAAGTTTGAAGTTCAGAGACACAACCTTGAAAAAATAATGTTTTCATAACTGCTCTACTGGATTATTGTAGTGCTCTTGGTGTTAGCCAGACTGCCATTGCCCACTTTGAACTTGTTTAGAATGCTGTTGCACGCCTTTTGACAAGAACTAACAGACATGAACATATCTCCTCAAATTTGGCTTCCGTCCTCTGGCTCCCAGTACACCACAGGATACATTTTAAGTTATTAATGTTTGTGCACAAACATCTTAATGGACTTGCTTTACCTTACCTCGCTGACCTACTTCCGCTTTGTGCTCCTTTGCTGTAGCAGCTCCCAAATTATGGAATGGTTTGCCACTTCCCATTAGGCAGGCCTCATCACTTCCTGTTTTTAAGTCTCTCTTAAAAACCCAATCTCTTTGCTTTGGCATTCGGCTCAGCACTCAGTGAGTTTGTGCAGTGTATGTTTTTGCCTCTCACCTTTATGTGTGTTTTGAATTGTTTTATGTTTTTTTTTAATGCTTGCTTTATAACTGTACAGCACTTTGGTCAACAATGTTGTTTTTAAATGTGCTTTAGAAATAATTTTGATTGGATTGGATTATTTGGGACACTTATTTAAAACTACTGCAGTTAACTATACAATCCTGGAAGATGTCGATGAACTAATCTTTTTTTTCTCCGCCTCAACTGACTTTCATGTCATTAGCAGTTTGGTCAGAGACCAGGTAAATGCATCCCTATTTTCTTGATTGTTTTGCAAATAACAAATAATGAATTTTCTTTGTGCCATCAACTAATCTGTTATTTTTCAGTGAAAACCCTGTTGCCGTGTGGAAAAGCATCACATATAGACGGCAAGACTTCTAGGGAGATGAATGAGTTGAGCGCTATTCTGGCTTTTCTAAATCTGGGCCAAAGTCACGTTTTTTAGGAACCAGATTCTTAACATTCAACAATGCATATCACGCCATTGCCGTCCTATTCTTTATGATACAAAAGCTAAAGAAAACAATAAGGAAACGTTTTCAGCGTAATGTTGCAGCAGTTCTTCAAAAAGGTCTAACATACATCCCGATGTAGTTGTGATACTGCTACAAAGTGCACAAGATTAAACTGTAAACATCACAATAATCACTTGTCATTCACACAGTCGCTGCAGTATGCAGGGGGGGGAGGGGCTCTGTATATGTTCCAGCTATTGCAGCTGTCAACCTCAGAGTATACAGAGGCTTCTCCACACCACATCCCAAACAAGAAAACTTTCTCGTTATAACACATAACTTTCTGGTTATAACTAGAGAAGGCTTTCCTGTGGCAGTTCTACACTTCCGTAGAAACAGGCAAGATAAGATGTGCACTGCCTAAAAAAATGACTTAAAAGAAAGCCCACATATTCAACATCACCCACAGCTCACGTATGCACATTAAAATAAAAAGTATGTTTTTTTTTCTGGCTGCTGCCTTTCAAGAGGTCGCCATGTTTTACGTTACATGCCCTTCCACTGACACAATCCTCCCATCTATCCAGGCTTGGGACTGGCACAAGGAGTACACTAGATGTGGCTGGGGGCAACTTAGGGTGTCCATTAACAATGAGCAATGGGGATTGGGTACCTTGCTCAGGGGCACCCCAGCCCTTGACCTGGCGGGGGACTCAAACTAGGAACCCGTCGGTCACAAGCAAAGTTCTCTTTCCCCTTGGCTAAAACTGCAGAATTGTGTTACCGTACTATTATAATGTTATTTCTGAACTGTAATATAAAGTGTGATATTTTATTATTATTATCTATGTTATTAAAGGTATAGTTTCCAAACGCTCCCTTTCCCCAAACATTCTTGCTGAGGCAGCAGATTAAAGAAATCGGAGTATTTGTGCGCAGCACGAGCTCTTAAAATATTTGATCTTCCTCTCAGCAGTAGGTGTGAACACACTGGTAATGTGGCCAATTTACTGCCTTCCCCACAATCCCCTTGTTAGGAGCGGAGTAAGGTTGAGTTGTATAACTTTTCAGGCAGCTCCTGACTTCACGCACTCTCCTCAATCCCTCTGGTTTCTCTCTACTCTGTTCGATCGTCGTGCTTTTATCCCCTCTGCCTCGCTCCATGTCCTTCACATTCGTTCTGACTCTCTGACGGCTTCAAGTCGTCCTCCGCCTCGCTCTAGCTCTCGCTCTCTCACTCCCTCCCTACTTCTCCCGCGGCTTTACACCTCATTGCGTTCACAAATCTTTCACAGCTCTGCTCTTTCTTGACTCTCCTCCACCATCTCTCCTCTTGCAGCCGCTGTTTATTGCATCTGCTTGATCTTCCTCCTTTCTCATCTCCATTCCTTCCTTCCTCGGTTCAGAGGTTGCACGCTACGGACTATATAAATTTCCCCCAAAGTTGAGGGAGGACAGAAAAATGTCTCTTCCCTTACTACTTAACCCTTTCTTGTGCCTCCACCTCCAGCTGTTTTGTTACACCTGAGCTTTTTAAAGAGACAGTTCAGGGTTTTTTTTTTTTAAAGAGACCTGCAGGCACACCCTCAGGGCACAAAATGGATTTCAGCCACTTGACAAAAGACTCAGTCAAGTGAATCTAAACCAGCCTTTGTATAATATCTTAAGAGTACTTTCTTAACACTATCCTTTTTTTAACAGGAAACTGAAGTGTATGTTGCGTCACAAAACGCTCAGTCTCTGCACCAAAGTCCATCGATTAAATCAGTGTTTCGGCTCATGGGAGGACAAGGAGATCTTCTCCCGCCACATTCGGTAACATTATGTCAGTTCGGTTCATCCGAGATTGGAGATTTTAAATCAAGGACACTTGCACCAGGAGGAACCACCGCCTGCTGCAGTAGTTGCAGTTATTACTTCTCTTTTCTTGGCCGTTACAAATGTTAAGCTACTGTATGTTCAACTGTATTTTATAGAAGCCTTTACAGACTCACAGAACAAATTCAGTAATTGGACGCAGACTCAAAACTTTTTGTTTTGCACAAATTGGATTTTTATTGGACGGTATATAACTAATGGAACTAAGTAGTAGTTATATTGTTGAAATGTATAGTTCAGCTATAAATTGTGACAGCCGCTATATTTCCCCAAAGTTCTTTTTTATGAAAATGAGTCTGCTGAAAAAAAACAGTCCCGTCCTTTATTAGTCTGCGCTGAAATCTCTTAATGCTCATATAAAGTTGGAGTTATTATCGTTTCATATTCCTGTCATTTAAATCACAACATGTTGCTGTCTTTCATCTTCTGTCGGAAAGTTTTGTCTCTATATGCACTCACTGCCTCACTTTCACCCCCCATGAGGGCTGGTTTCATTATGAACCAAGATCTGTCAGCGTTCTGCACATCTCCTCCTCTTGCTCACCCTCTCATCAGTCTGTCCATTCCCTCCCGGTCCTTTTTTTCCATTTCCAAAGCGTCACTCTCCATCACATTTTCTTCACTCTCCATCACATTTTCTTCACACTCTCCTCCCATTTCACTTTGATTCCCCAACATGTCTTCTGCCTAACTGAAAAAGAGAGCACTGAAGGTTTCATATTTCCAAATGACACTTGTGTAAGTTGAACACTGAAACATAATTGGCTCCAAAACTAGTTATAGTGTCACAAAATTCATATAAAGCCCTTAAGATACAGAAAAACTAGTAACCACACAGATTAGATGAAGCTAATATCATTATCTTGTTCATCAGGGTGATGTTTCCACTTCAGGGCTGCTTCTTTATTGACAATGACATTTGAATTTTTAAATTTTAGCTTTAGTATACCCATCCTGTTATGTAATAGGATGGTATAGTTTAAGTGTTTTAAATGCCAACATCCCACTGTTGCATTGTTTTTAGGATGCTGGCAATATTTGTCTTTTTCTGTCCTCTTGCATTTCTTTACACATGATTTTCCTAATTTTCAGCGGGAACAAAGATCTATTTCAGTTGATTGTTCACGAATTAATGTAAGTAGTGACAGTAGTGACAGTTTTAAGAGATGGTTGAGAAAACGTGAAGAATTGCAGAACAGTTTGTTGTTTGTATCAAACGGAAAAGACTGTCAGAGGTGGACGTTAAAAAAAGGAACATTTCCTATGGAACTCAGCCATTGTGATTATCCCACCTATAAAAAGAGCCCAGTCTCTTGAATGGGATCTCTGAGAAACACTGTATGAAAAAAAAAAATGTACGGCTTAGCGACAATGAAGTTTAATTAAAGGTAATATTAATTATGCATGTGTTTAATCAGGCAAAATCTTTCTTTCTTTTAGCTGTCAGATATCAAATATTACCAAGTATTTTATTCTGTTCTTGTGTCTAACGTCTTTACTGATGCAAATTTTAACTAAAATTAGGCTTAAACAAGCCAAATAAAGAGCTTCATGCTGTTTTACTTTGTCATTGTTCCTCATTGACACACAAGAGTGTTATAACCCAGTGAAACCCAACGGGTCAACTTGACTATTTTCTTTTTTTACGTTTTATGGTCGAGAATGTGTCTGTAAACAGGGAAAACAATCAAAAGGCATGGAAATATCTGTGTGTCAGGGACGTGGTAACACAAACCCAATGCAGGTCACATTACGGCATCAAGCTTAGGTTAACTCAAACCACTGTTGGGTTTTGGTCTGGTTCAGTTAAGCTTCAAACATAACAATGCAGCCTCCTCTTTTTTAATCCAGTTAAAATGGAGTTCCAGCTTTTTTTCCCCCTCAGTTTTTTATCTTCTCCTCTTTATCTTTCTTTCTGTGTCAGTGACAGTGTTTAAGGCGGCCCCCACCGCTTCATTAGCCAAAGAGTCCTGCTGGATACATTTACACTTCAAACACCAGGGCTGGAAGCGCTGATCAGCCGAGAGGAGGGAGAATGAAAGAATGGGAGCAAAAGTCTGAGAGACAAAACAAATCGGGAAACTGGAGGAGACAGTCAAGATGATGCGTGGGAGAGACAGAGTGATAGTCTAAGGGATGGCAAGAAAAAAAACATAGGCGGATAGAGGAGGGATGATCGAGCAAGTGGAACCGAGAGAGGCTGAGGAAAAGCTGCAAATTGGCTGGAAGAGAGAACGGATGGATGAACAGAGCAGGGAAGAAGAAAAGCATAAGTCTCCAGGAGCAGAGAGGGCCAGCAAGATTCCTGTTAGAATGCATCGTTAAAATGAGCATATTGTCTCCAGCAGAGGCGTTTCAGTCACCGTATTCTGTGTAACATTTCTATCTTTACAGAATATATTATACATAGTACGGAGTACATTTGCCAGTTTGGCTCCAACTGCATCACTTCAGTTGGAAATCATGCCTTAACCATAAGCAGATGAATGACGCATGCAGGCAGAGGGTATTTCAATTTTGATGTCTGTCCCTTTTCATGCTGTCCTCGGATGGATATATGTATCAGTACAGTTATGGCTGTCCTTGAAAGAGACGGTGAACTCCTGCAGCCCACAGGCTCCATCAGAACATCCATTCACATATGCACAAGGATGTTAGCCTATGAGTGCATTAAATATGGAAAGCACATCATCAACCTCCGCAAACACGACTCCAAATATAATCATTTTCACAAGAGCAAAATTGTCAAAATCAAAGTTATTTGTAATTTGTGTATCACATAGATAGTTTCTTGTATCTCTTCCACGTATTTTACCTCCACTTCTACAACTCCCTCTTTCCCTTCTCTTTTCCATCTTTTCTCCTCTTATCCTTGTCCTACTTCTGCCTCCTCTTCCAACTCTTTTTCTTTTTTTTTTTCTCCTCCAGACTGAAAGAGACACTGAAATTCACTCCAACCCACTGGCTAGACATATTTTTAGATGCTCCGAGTAGATGAGGGGTGTCAGAGATTGAGATTAGGGTTAGGGGCCAGGATAGGACTGAGGTTAGGGTTATGAGAAATATCTGGGTTAGGATTAATTGATATCCACTGTTGGCTCTCACTCTGATCCAAGCGGCTTTTGGACGTGGAAGGATAGTGCATCTTTAAGTTGCAGTTGCAGTTTTTTTTTTCCCCTCCCCATACAGTGACAAAAAAGCTCATTGTAAAAACTGTTGTAAGGCCTTGACCTAAAAATGCAAAGTGCCTTGAGATAATGTAAGTTTGTCTTGTGTAATTTAGCACTACACTAATAAAACTGAATTAAATTGAATGTGCTTGGATAATAATTAAAAGGCAAATGTTACTCAGCACACTGTACTCAGTCTTTTTCTTCCCTTAAAGACCTCTTTACTCATAATTGCCACATCAGTGAGGTGGACTACTATCAGTGAGATTAGACTAAATTAGTTATTATAATATTATAGTATATTTTCTCTCTATTCCCAGGCTATTGAAATGAGTCCAATAGACCATGCACACTGTACAAAGAAAAGTGTGGGAATGTGTTACTTCAGCATTCATTCCCAGGTTAATGAACACAGGTATTCACCCACTTCTGTCTGACTGCATCTCAATCTCATTTCAGATTGAGTATGAGTAAGAGACCAAACAGACCGATCATCCAGATTGGGTTTGGGTTATATCGTTGCGTTTTTGGTGCAATGCTAAGACATTAATCTTTCTACCTTTGCTTAATCCTTAAAATTGAGCTCCTGCCAATGAGTTTGACCAAGTGAGTGAAGTAAAATAAATCCCACAGTTACATCTGTAAAGTTGTCACGCAGCTCCATTATGAAGGGTTTCCTTCTTCCTCTGACACTTTTTTTGTTTTTCAGTGTTTTCTTACATTTATCATTTCATGCTAAATGTCACTTCAACTTCAATTCATTTGTTCCTCGTCTTGTTTGATTTGGTATAATTATGTCTGTTTTGAGGTGAGTTGAATCAGTTCACGCAGATGATGACAATGCTCCACAGTGTCTATAAAAAACGTTATTTGGGTAATTAAACACATCACTGCCCAAATTCCACTTTAGCTGCTGGATATTAGCCAGATTGTTACTCCTCCGCGCCTCACAACAAATACTGTAACTGTGGGGGTCTGATGGGTTTGCTGATTAATTCCAGGAATCAGTGATTACCTTGCCAGGTGGTTAGATTTCCACTTCTGCAATGTTCTGCCTTCCATTGCAAAACACCCTGTTTGTTGTGGATTGGATTTTCTCCCAACATACTGTAGCTTGTAAATGCTTTGTGGCTTGTTTGACCTTCCCCCACCTCCAACCACAGTCACAACTCAAGCCTGGCATGGCTGTCATATTTGGATTCCACCCTGAATATTATGGATTTAGTCGAGACTAATTCAAAATATTGGTTTTGCTCTTTGATGGAACGATATATTAGTAAAAAAAACACCCTAACCCCAAAGACTAGCAAAGACACTGAATGCCAAAAGATGCCAAAGCTTGACTCAGTGCTTCTTAAAGGAATATTTCACCAATTTGCATTAAGCTTTGTTTTACTAGAATAGGGGTAGTATTTTTGAAAAAATTGTGCTTCCTAACCTCAGTTTCCTCTGAGTTGAGAAATATCTTATATTCTTTTCTTTGTTACGTGCCCACCAGTGACACTTGGTCCTGTTAGCATAACTGCTAGCAAAGATGGCGGATACTGTTTACATTCTGGGAATGAGGTCCTGCCCCACTACGAGTCGGTCTAAAAACTGCGGAATTAGCGTTGTAGTGATACAAAGCTAAATGCAAATCTTTGAAGCATTCCTTTAAACCAAAGTGTGGTCCCCGGACCACTGGTGGTCCGCAAGATGACAAGCAAGTAACATATTTACTGTGTAAATTTATTACTGTGTAAATTTATTCTTATTTTATTCGTATTCTTGTAACTTTTTAATTTTATTCTTTGTTTTATTCTTACTTACTTATTCTTATAGTTTTTGACTTTGTAATCTTCAAAATTGCTGCTATAAGATTCGTTACCTTTGTACACTGGAGCGCTGTGACGAAGGAATTTCCCGCAAGGGATTAATAAAGTATATTCAATTCAATTCAATTCAATTCAATATCTTGTTTTAAAATTTAAAATGTCAGTGTTTCTCAAACTGCGTGCGACATATGTGTTGTTTTCAATATCAAATCACCCAGTTCAATTTAGGAGGTTGTAATTTATGAAGTGGTGAAGTTGGCATATTGTTTTGGGGCTATTTTGAGTTAGCTGGTCCGTGAGTGTTTTTTTTATGTCCTTGGTCTGATAAAGTTTGAGATACACTGCTTTAAACCACATCTTTCTCAGCTTAGCTGAATTAATCAGGAGTTCTTGTAATTTTTGGTTTAATTACACATGCTGGCTGCAGGCCAATGTAACATTAAGGGAATTCTGTGTTGTCCTAATTATCAAGGAGAAAATAAAGCCCTAAAATATACACTATTTTGTTTCTGCTGCAAAAGTTCAAGAGTGAGCAAAGTAACAAATACACACATTTGTGTACATGCATACGACGTGTACATGAGCTTACCTCAGGTCAATAGCATCTGGTAACACAACTCCTGACCACCAGGAAAGCAGCTACTGACCACCTGCAAGACAAAAATAGAAAACAAAAGCTTTTCAGACAGCTCAAAGATCACATGGTGAGTAATTCTGTGGAACCAGAAACAACAAATCAGCTACCGATGATGTCAAATTTGGGCTGCTTCTGCACAGCATTCACTCCATCAATCCAAACTCCACCACAGAAGAGGCAGCATTTGCTGCATGTGCCAACCTGAAGTGACGCACTGACAGACAACACAAACAGAAACTGCCTCATGTGCCAACACGGCGTCATTTACAGTGCAATTAATAATGATTTGGTGATTTCCAGGTCAGAAGTGTGCACATTAAAGTGTGCAAAATTTAAGTAATCTGTAAATGTGTTAAGTTTTAACTTAAAATAATATTCTAATACATAATACTATATATACAGTACATCAACACAATCCAGGATACAACATTGGTCAGTTTTGTACCTTTTTGTACATCATATTGTTATTCAGGAGTGTGCTTCTCAAATTGATTTGGTTTGATTTGTTGCAGTAAAATATGTTGTTTCATTTCAAATGACATTTTGACATTGTAAATATGAAGCGAAGTCTCTCTGACACACTCACACTCACATTTCAATGTATTACCGTAGATTTGCAGAGCTTCTCTTACACTGAAGATACAGGAATATTACAATTTCTGGCAGAATTTAGAGCAAAAAGATACTGAAAATACTGTTAGAATATGTTTTGTGTTCTGTCTGTGAAGGTTCTCAGTCCTCCAGGTCATTGTGACGAGTTAGCTGTTAAGTTAAGACGTTTCACCTCTTATTGAAGAGGCTTCACCAGTTCTGGCTAACGTGCGTTCACCTGCTGATCCACTCCCTGATTGTCAGTTTCTCCTGAGTCACCTGAGAGACGCACAGTCTGCTACTGCAACTTCATGAGCAAGTGGTCGAGTGCAAGAGGGAGCTTTGCAGTCGTGAGTGTGTGAATCATGAGAAGCCGGGGACTTCAAAGTAAGGCACTAATGTGTAATGTTCTGCCAGTGGGAAGAAATGAATGCCCAGACTCATCAAGCTGAGTGTCCATGTCTTGATCATCTACCAGTAAAAAGTGTTAGTAGCTCCATCTTTATCCCTGGAGAAACTACCTCCACTGTCTGGGAGCTAAAGCTGGAAAACTTGACAACCATGCATTTACACTGATACAGTAAATATACTGTACACCAATCTATCTTCAATTATAGGCTGTAAGCAACTACTCCAGTCGCCTACAGCCAACTGACCTTCACCGATACGTCAATCTATATTTATATTTTACTTTCAAAACCAATTATTGATTAGCGTCCATTATTTTTGTAACAGCCTTATTGTTATTGCAAATTTTCTTGGAATTTTGTGACATTGATTGACATTCATCTGGGGGGAATAAGAAGTATAGGCGACGATCAGCTTCTTCACGCCTCAAACTATCGTTATTCTTTAAAAGTCTGCCGTCGCTCAACCTCTACTTTTCCCGCCGCTTTGAACCAAATGAAGCAAATAGTGATAAAAACTCCTCCTTCGACACGACTCCATATCAGTCACTCTTATCACATATCTGTGTAATTTGTTCCATTAGGATGTAATCTCTGTAATCCACCACTGTCATCACAGGTAAAATGCTTCCTTCCACTTTTCCCCACAGAAACAAGATACGAAGTTTTAGAGCGCCTCATCTCTGCTTTCAAACACTCCACTGGCTCCTATATGTGCTCAGTGAACAATCAAGATTCTCCACTGATAGTGTCATCTCCAGACAGATTCATCTTGATTAACATCCAAAAGCTTGTTTTTCTAATGGGAGATGGAATTATTTTTTTTTTTTCCCTCCCAATGGAGAGGAACAGTGAGGCAGCACAGGTTTCCTGGCTAAAAATGAAAAACACAATCTCCAGAGATTAAGATGGGAGGGGAGGGAAGGACCAAAATAACTAAAAAAGGGACATGTAGGGATAACATACAGTGACTGAGATGGTGGACAAAGATTAGCGGAGATCAATCAGAGAGGGAGGTCAGGAAAGGAATCATAATTTAGGTTGTGTTTTTTTGTGATTTTTCCCTTTTTGCCAGAGGAGATGTGTGATGTTGCGCGACTCTGCCTTCAAATCCCCTCACATAAAGGCTTGTTTGATCTTATCTGACGGAACAGCTTGCTCTCCACCTATACCTGCCATCATCTGTCCATCTCTCTCTCTCTTTCCCATCCCTCTTCAATGTCTCTCACTCACCTCGCTCTCATTAAACATCTTCCCGGCTCAACTTCCATCCCTTTCATCCTCACGATTCTCTGTTACTTGCCAATTCACACATCTTCACTCACACACACACACACACACTCCCTTATCTGTCTCTCTCTCTCAGTCTTACAGATCTGTGCATCAGTGACTGTCAGTGTTTGAATGTGCTTTGACTTTAATGCCATTCACTTCTTCTGTGCAGACACAACTGGTAAAAAAAAAAAAAAGAAAACATTAAACAAGATTATAGTCAGATTTCGACAGTCATTGGAGCAGATGACGGTGGAATTGTTTGCCGTTGCAGCATCTGATCAAATCACCTCGGTCTTTTTCCTTCTCTTCTTTTTATTAAATATCACCGCACCGACTCTATCTCCATCTGTCTTCCTGCTTCTCTTGATCACATTTTGATTCTGTTTTCATGGCATCGAGATCATTTGTGTTTTGAGGCATAAATAGAGCGAAACCAAGTACACAACGGCGAGCGATGCTTTGTTCTTTTCCTCCCTTCTTCTGCAAAAACTGTCTCCTAGAAATAATGTCCTCACACAGCTAAACTACAACAAATGCATTTTGTTTCAGGCATAATCCGTCACTGTATTATATTCGGGGGGGCAATAGTTCATTTTGAATGAATAAAGTACTACATTTAATCACAACAGCACAACCGCAACATCTATTTTAGCAGCTGTAAAACATTTTTCTTTTGCTACCTTGAGGTCGGGTTTTATCACATCGCCGGAGTTTTCATGCATTAAAAATTGTAAGCACTATCGGTCTCATTTTACTATGAAAACTCTGAATGCAAAGCACTGCTAAACAAAAAAAAAAAACACAATGTCTAAGTAAAGACAGTTACTTTTCACCCCGGCTCTATCGGGTGTGAAGTTTATTCCGCTACTAAGCAACCGACTGCAAAGAAGACAAACAATAGAACCACATGAGATGTTGATGTTGGCTCAAGCTCCCTGTGACCCTGTGATAAAGTGGTAGAAAATGAATAATTTTTAGGTACTTGTGGTTTTATTTCCAAGTTATGGCTAAAAAAATCATTATTTAAAATAAAGGTGAATGTGAATGTTGTCACAGTTTGACAACAAACACTTGCTAAACACAGAAGCTACTATCCAGAGCTGATTGGAAGCCATTCACAGGCAGGTCAAAGGTCAGTGACAATCAGCAGGTTTGACAAGGCTGACAAATGTTCACATGAACTGAACAATACGAATTCAACAAGAGGAAAATCCCAGAGCAGCTCATCAACAATCTGATTTCAATAATATCGGACAGGATGGTGCATTGTACAAAAGAGCCTTCATACGTCATCAGGGAACGGAGGATCCATACACTCAAACAATGAATGATATATTTAAGCCAGAAATTATTATTTTAAGGAATGCTTCGTGTGTGTCAAATGAATCCAAATAAAACACTTGATCTGTCCATGTCAACTGAAGACCAGAGCTCATTATATAGCTATATGACAATATTCTCACAAGAACCCATATTTTGAAGAGATGCCTGTGAATTGGACCTATAAATGCTTGTTGCTTGTTTTATTCAGACATCAGAATATTTGATTATTACCATATCCATATCTTTTTCTAATATTTTATCCTAGAAAATATAGTTTTCTCATATAGTGTAAATTTTAAAGTATGTTTTTTGATGTTATTTGGTAAGTTTGTGATGCTTAGGTACGACAATTCCCTTGCTCTTTTTAATGTGCTGTCCTAATTTTTGTCAAAGACAAATTGAACTTCATTTATTCAAGTTAATTAGCATGTTACCCATTGAAATTCAATGTTGTGCTGCGTGTTCTGCTCGCCACTTCAGTGTACTTTGCTTTCTTTAGAGCATCTTAGCAACGCCCAGCTGTCAAACCAAACATTTTTCAGCGAAACTCGCTGGTTAAAGTCCCACATCCTAACTCTGCCACCCAAAAACCTTCCAGCCAGGTGTTTAGCCCAGAATAGCAGCAATAAAGTACACATTTGTTGAGTTGGAACATATGTTTTTTGGTCCTT
Organism: Solea solea; assembly: GCF_958295425.1. Lineage (NCBI taxonomy): Eukaryota > Metazoa > Chordata > Actinopteri > Pleuronectiformes > Soleidae > Solea > Solea solea. Next base: position 26,123,847 of record NC_081143.1, read on the forward strand.
TTCGGGTGAAATGGTCCACCATGTTCAGGTGGAAACTCTGTTGAAGAAAATTGAATTGACTCTTTAACCTGCCACCATCTGTCACCGGTGCCTGGCTCAGCAGAACCACCGACAACCCAGCCACCAACAAAATGTGACGCCGCTCTTGGTAATTAAAAGGTAGCAAAGCTTCATTGATGTAAAAAAAAATGGCCATGGACACACACACACACACCCACACACACACACCCACACACACACACACACACACACACCTACGGAGTGAAGTCAAAAGGCAGATATAAAAAAGCAAGTTGATATCAAATGTGTGTTCAGGCGTGTTTGAATGTGACTGAAAATGAATGAGAATACAATTAATTGGATTTAACTGACAAAACACACCACACTTACTCTGCAATCATCTGACCATTTTGGATGATCGTTATTGGTCCGTTTAAATAAATACCAGTGTCAACACATTGTGACGTCGGCCACAAGTTTCTGATCTTGCCTCAGTATTTTGGCCTTTGCCGCCTCGACTACTTTAAAGCAAAAGTAACCACATTTGGAAGAGCGAGGGTGGACCTGACTGCAAGTTTGTCTACTGCACATTCACCTGCACCTGCAACCATGCAAAGTGTTGGACAGTGCATGCTTTCAATCACACAGAAGCAATGCCCCAACATATACGTACAATTTGTCTCTCTAAATGGGACCATCATTTACAAAATGGAAGACAAAGTTCTTTTTTCTTTTTTTTCGTTTTTCCCTATATTTACTGACCCTTCTCTTCTTGCATGTTGTATGTGTTCTTTTATGATTTTGCTTCTTTTAGTATGCATCTGACCTGTTAACATCGGTCCATGGACAAGAGATGTAAAATAGCCATTTCGGCTAATTCTGGCACATTTACATTGTATGTTCATTAATGTGCACTGTCCATGTCAAATAAACCATCAATAAATAAAATAAATAAATATCACTCAAATATCTCACAGACTTGCATATAAACCAGTGAAGTCAGCCCCTAAACATCATTCAAGAGAATACAAGCTTCATGCACTTGGACATTGTCCTCAATCTCCAGATTTGGAGACTATGTCTACTTTGATAAAGCATGCAATCAAAAAATAAATGGCATCCTTATCTTTGGTGACGGTACGACATTACTGAGTAATAAATAAGTACACTTTGACTTGAAGATGATTTCAACCATATCAAATATTTAATTCAGGGCTGTGCGGGATGTTTATACCAGACCTCGTCTCACACCTCACAAGTGGATGACCCTCGGGTTAATAAGGCCTGCATGTAGACAGTGGATGAGTAATTTGGCTCTCAGCCATAAATTGAGCGGGTGATTGAGCCGGGGGTGAAAGCAGCGAACATGGGAGAGGTGCAAGGAACGGTTTGTACAGAATGCTGATGTAATGGGAACCAGTGACCTACAGAAACACATCGCTGGAAGGCTGATCAATATGCAGCACGACAGATGAAAGCAGTGTTTATGTACGGTGTGTCTTTAATGTGCCCTAACCTGTCCAGCTCACCCACACACCACTGTTGTGTAAATATACAGAAAGTAGTATTCAGAGCCCCTTCGCCTTTTTGCTTCATTCTGTTGTTCACTTGTTTTTTAAACTACACTCAGTGACACATACTGAAAACTGAATTTTAGAAATGTGTGTGCATTTGTTAAAAAGAAAAAATGAAAATGGAAGTATTCAGACCATTCACTCAGTACTTAGTTGAAGCACCTTTGGCAGCAATTACAGCCTTGAGTCTTTCAGTGTAACTATAATGCAAGCTTTGCACACTTCCATTGGGAGATGTTCTGCCATTCTTCTTCGCAAATGCACTCACGCTTGGTGAGGCTGAATGGGGACCGTCTTTTCGGTAGGGTTCAAGTCAGGACTCTGACTGGGTCCTTGTCATGTTGCAAGGTTGAACCTTTGGCCCAGTCTGAGGTCCTGAGCACTGTGGAACAGGTTTTGCATTCAGCCCTCCCTCAACCCTGAGCAGTCTCCTAGTGAATGGTATAGGACAGGTGATCAGCGGTGCATGGTTTCCTACAGACGTCCCCATCGTTTGCTCTTGGAAAGGTCCTGGTTGTGCCAAGCTTCATCCATTTTGAGAATTATGGACATGCAGAGTGATTGATGAGATGCCTCTCTGGAGCAGGATGGGGTCTATCATGCTCCTCCTGTGGTTTAATTTGTATTTTAATTTCTCACTGCGTGTTGTGAGGCCACCGGCCCAGACAGGGGGTGTGATTGCCGGTGGTAGACGAGAACACAGAAAGGCAACCTAACCTCCAACAACTGCATCAATATGAAGTAATGCATTTTGAAGCAGGCTGTGTACGATATTGCACATGTGTGTGCAGGGATTGTTAATAGATGTGGCTGGAAAGCAGTTTTTTTTTGTTTTTTTCTCAAGGAAGGAGAGACCTGGGACCTCCAATCCCAAGGACAGCCACAAATCCAACCCATGTGAGACTAGAGTGACTTTCTTTTATGGAGTTTGGTGTAGGTCTTTGGAGAGCTAGCAATTAAACTACAGTTTCCAGCAAGAAACTGCTGTCTGCATTAGGTACTGCAGCAAAACTATTCTTAAGATTTCATAAACTGAAGCAGGCGGATAATTTGTTCTTTGTCTTTCATTAAGTGGCTAAAATCTGTTTTCATTCAGTCCGTTTTGTCAGCCATGACAAATGACGATGTCAGTGATAGTTCATAGAAATCAATCCTTACCACTGATCTTCAACTACCTCGCCCTCCATCTCTCCTTCTTCAGCATCATTGAGCCTCTCCCATCTTCCCCTCTTCCCCCTCCTCCTTTTTACCCATTCCTCTCTCAAGTCGTGACTAACCCCCACCCCTCCCTTCCCTGCAGCTCCTCCTCCTCCCTCCCTTACTCTGTCTCTCTGCTATATAGTCGAGAGCACGACTGGCACGACTCTGTCCAGAGAATATCTAGTGGAAAACCTCAGTCCTCAAACAGAGAGTGGACAGGAAGGAGGGAGGGTGGGTGAGTGAGGAGTAGGGGAGTAAGTATAAAGGTTGTGCAGGCCTAGCCCCTCAACTCCATCCTTAAACCCGTGTCTACGACTAAATCGAACCTTAAGAAAATGAAAAATGGATACATGTTAGACTAATATGACTGTAATTTATAGAATAATGCATTCCCTACCTTCCTTGGCCCTAACTCTGTACCAAAAAGTCAAGGCAATTTATTTATATAGCCCACAAACAACATCACAAACACAATTTGCCTCAAAGGGCTTTTTAGTATGTACAGCAAGTGACACCCTTTATCCTTAGACCCTCACACCCTTAGACCCTCACATATAGGGAGAAGAAAAACTCCTTGTAAAATAATAATTATCACGGGGACCTGATAGACAGGAAGGGTTAATACTGTGGGAAAAATGTGTTTCCTCCACATAACACCAGAGAAACACAACATTACTTTATCTACGACTCTAAGACGATAAAGAACAAGCAGCTCCTAACCTCAACTCTAATCCTTTAAGTGTGTGTAAAGCAAATGCAGAGATTCTCATCTTCACACATTACCAATGTTAAAAAAAAAATAGTGGCTGAGAAGATGTGGAAAAAAAAATAAAAAATACAACTGTGGGATAAGGAGGAGAGGACAGAACTTTTTCAGATCACATTCATATCACATACCACTTGAGTTTAAATATTCTGTACAAACACTAATGAACAGTGATGGACACCTGTTTTTTGTGTGTGTGTGTACTTGTCAACCTGTCCAACAGTGGACCTCGGCGTTGTTACACATCCACCAACAGGAGACCTTCTTGCTAACAGGGGACATTTTTCGGTGTCCCCTGTTGGCCATGCTTTAAATCATGCTATCAATATGTCTCTGACCCTCTGGTGAATTTCTGCCAAGAGGGGACCTGCATGTGTGTGAGTGTTAAAGACCGTCCTCAGCAGTGCCCCTACTGACTGGAGCAGGGATTACAATGCATCATTCACACGCATCATTTTTTCTTTTAAACACGCTTCGTTTGTCTGAGTGGCTTTGAACCTCACTACTGTCTTTCAGGCAGTAATGGGGCTATAAAACCAACAATTTAGTTAAGCTATCTATCTATTTAGCTATGAAAAATGTGTTACAGTAGTTTAACAGTAGGCTTTGGGGTTTAATCCGTCCTTTAGCTGACTTAACCTGTATATCTCTTACGATATGATCAATCTTAATAAATGTCTTAATTGTTGTTGTTAAGCAACGTCTCTACTTGGGAGACAATATGATACCATGTATATTTACATGTCTATACTGATAAAGTACCTAAAATATAAAAATCAAACCTAATATATATAAAGTAGATGGGTGCTGTGTCACCACACTCTTTCTAGAGGACTGTTTTTACTATTCATTCATTTCATTAAAATCAATTGATCTGAGAATCACATGTTTCTATTTAAAGTAAAATGAAACATTGTTTTTTGTTTGTTTTTTCCTTATAGTCAAATTGTGGACTAACAAAACAATGTTAATCAATATTGTGTGAACTCCTCTGACAATTGCTTGAAATCACATCCATTTATATTGAAAAGTTAGACACTACAGCTGAAATTGTGAAATATTTGCAGATCAGTAGATGTATGTATTTAGTGAAGTACAGAGGCATATTTAAAAGTATTTCAAAGGCAAACCGTGCCACAGACCTAACACACACCACAAACTCACACACCTACTGTGGCACAGTCATTGGTCTGAGCTGCTTCAGAAAAAAATATCCCCACTCTAAATTAAACTTTAAATTATATTTAGATTTGTATAATTATGTTTAATATGTCTTTAATTCCCCGCAAAGGTTTTAGTAAAAATCCGACATCAGAAAGCATTTCTCAAAAGCAGAATTATGCACAGAAGTTGCCTCGGGGAACATCATCTCACGATGCCTACAGGCTGTGAAATGTATCTTCTACTGTCGCTACAAGCTGCAGTGTGCAGAAAAAGATCTAATAAGCACCAAATTGCATGCGTGTGTAGTCTTTTTGATGATTACATCCCATGCCAGGATGAAAGTCAATTTATAAGCGTAAACATCAGCGTGCAACTGTACCACATTTAGAGGCAACGAAAACCCAAACACAGACACGTGACTCATTTTGTGGAAAAAGTAAAACAGACTTACAGGTTTATGAGTGAGAACCAGGCAGCGGGGACACACAACGGGACAACCTGAGCACCACAGGGGAACATAACCAGCAGCAAAAACAGACTGAGTGAAGGAAACACAGACTAAATGCTCTCATGAGAGGAAAACAATGACCCAGGTGAAGCTAATGAGAGTGGGAGGAGACAAAAACACACACAAACAAGAGGGACGGATGGTGACTGTGTCATCCGCAATTAAGCTGGGGTGTTGCTGCACAACATATTGGAAATTCTGGACAAACTTTACTTCAACCTGTAAAACCTCAAAGTGTCTGTTTAGAGTAGTAGTGGATGTTTTAAGGGGTAATTAAAATGAAAAGCATTATCATTACATTTCACATTTTTCCTCATAGCATGCAGCCCGACTATAGGTTTGTGGACGTGACGTGTATGATTAAATATTCCAAAAGGAGATGAAGAAGACTGCCCACGTTCATGGCGCATACATGTATGTACGTCATGAATGTAGAACATAGCACGTTGTCACTGCTGGGATTATTATCTCCCTATCTTAGGCCACACGAACACAACAGGTGTCCTTGAACATCTCACACAAAGCTAAGTACAGGCACCATTTATCACAGCGTTTCACATATCCAGTGAGATATATATGTATATATATATATATATATATATATATATATATATATATATATATATTCATATATGTATGGTCGTCTCTTTTATGTTATTTTTATAATGATTGAACCTGACTAACCTTGGCTTACATTCTACTTCCCTGTACACTGGCATATCTGTCGTCAACGTCAAGACCCTTGTTCAGTTTTTCTCGAGAGTTAGCAAGGCCTTTTAGGTTTAGTAATGTTCAGTATTTCCAATGCATAGCATCTAGCTAAATAAACGTGCTGCACCATTGTTATTAAGGAAGTAGTATTTCAATTTTATAAATATAATACAATATTTTACAAGAGCTGCTTTCAGAGCCTCATTTAGATTTATAAAAAAAACAAAATACTTGACGGGTGTTCCTTCATGGAAACTCTGACCTATGCTCATAAACAGGACAGAGGTGAAACTGTGACTCTGACTGCAGAAGGATGAATAACCAAAAACCTTTCAAAACGATAGCATTGTGTAAAATAAATTCAATTATTACTGCTCATAACAAGATTTCGATCTTTAAACAAATGAAACAAAAACCCGCTTGACTGATCCTCCCGCTCACACACACACAAACAGGCTTATATAAATATGGCGACAAGGGACAAACAACCCTCTTACAATGTTTAATAGAATAAAATAGAACCTTATTGTCATTGTACATCAGGTATACAATGAAATTGTTTCGCTTCTCCGGCCAGTGCAGAAGTAATTAGTAAATAAATACAACTTAACCAATTTTTTTAAAAACAATACCTACAATTAGACATACAGTATATATACTTTCAGAATCCACACCAGGGAAAGAAACTGTTTTTTAGTCTGGCCGGAGGTACAGGTGCTTTTTAGGGCATGAGGTTCAACAGATGCACCCAGTGATTTTTGGGCAGTTTTTATGACCCTCTGCAGGCCGGGGGGCAGTATGTGAGGACACTCTCGATGGTGCTGCGGTAAAGGGCAGCACTGGCAGCTTCTACTCCAGGTGGTTCCTTCTCAGCACCCTCAGGAAGCCCTCAAACCATTCACTAACCTTGACAGTGCATACGTACAGAAGTACATGGTCACGCACTCAGTTTGCAGGGGAGCAGAACTTGAGAAGGGATAAAGGGATAATGGCATGGGATGTGCGTGTGCATGCTTTTATAAATCTGAAATTTCCTGAAATTGTCGAGTTGGTTTCCTCCCACAGTCCAAACACATGCAGATTTGGGGATTAGGGAAATTGGACACTTTAAATTGACTATAGGTGTGAGTGGGAGAATAGATTGTTGTTGGTGAACTCCACAACTTTGTAGAAATCTTTCACATACAAGCTTCTTGAAAATATTTCTGGAAAATGAAGGAGCCCATTTTAGAAAATATAAATTCTCTCCTCATGCTGTTTTCAGCATATGTGAAAAGGCAAACCGCAGTTCGTCTTTTCACATCCACTTTCCACAGTTCTATTAATTGCATGAAAAGCTGTCTCATCTTTGCTCGAACTACCAGCATCGATTTACACAAAAAAACACATATTTTAGTCCAACAAAACACAACTCCCATAGTAATAAAGATATCTAAAAACACGTCCAAACACAGCCACATGCGGTGCAACCACGAGCAGTGGCCTTGTTGCCTGGAAACAAACCTCACTTTGCAAAGTTCACGTCTTTTAAACAAAGTGATACAAAGATACAGTGATGTGGCAGAAAAGAAGGCAGCGCTGGAGAGTGGGAGGATTAAAGAGAAAAGTCTTAAATATACACTTAATAAACCACAAAAGATGGAGTGAATGTTGTGAACTTTAACTGAGTCATTGGGTGAAGACTGGTGACTGAATATAAGAATTAAAATAGATGATGATTTTCAGTTGGTCCAAAGTAAACGACTGATTCTAAGAGTTTAACAGTTCATTTAATACTTCTCACACTATTTGTCTTTTTATTCTTTATTCCAGTGTTTGCACATTGCAGATGTATGAGCCTTACCATCGTGTTTTATTTTACTTCCTGTGATTGTTTTGCACTGTGTGACTGTAGGGATGGATAAAGGGGACCAGTGTGATTGTTTTTTTTTTGTGTTGTATTGATTGTATGAAATCAATGATTGTAAGATATACAAGTAAAGTATGATTTATTGATTGAGCTTTGATACAAAGCTGTGTATAAATTCAACGACGCGATGCTAATCAAAGCCGACTGAAATTCAAAGCACACACACAGACACACACACGATATGACCACAGAACAAAGGCAAGTGATTTTTTTTTTTTTTCTGTCGCTGGGCAGACTTCGATTGATTCCTCATTCATTGTGTTCATGCATTGATTTGGTTTTGATCCAGTGCCAGTTATGCGATGACCTTTTCTAATGTTTGCAGCTCATACACACTCACAGGTTTTGGTGGAATGGAAACTACGCCAACACCATGTTGGTGGTGATTTTTGACCACCATGTTTGTATAGTAGCCCTATATGGACAAACTCTACATCTTTTGAGGTTTGATGCTAACTGAAAGCTACCGGTTCACACTTGAAGGGAAGGGTGATGTGAGGGATATATACAGTACCTGCAGCATACAAAAAGTTATGATGTTTAAATAAAACAAAGTTACAGTGATTGAATAAAGAGCTTGACTGTGTTTATTCTAGTATAACCACTTATATCCATCTGCCGCTTTTAGATTTCAAGTCTCATTGTCAGAAAGTTGTTCTCCAGAGCACGACCCCGGAGCCTCTCCGCTGCCCTGCAGTCATCTCCCATCACGTCCCCGGTGATCTTTGGCTGTGTCCGAGCTTCCCATCTCACTAATTGGCAAACCAGCCTGACATATGACTTTTAATTGATTTGGATGAGTGGTAATTGGAAGTTATTGAGAAGCTCGAAGAGGAGAACAATGAGGGAGAATTGATAATGATGTGGATGGTGTTACTATAAAGGGTTAGGGTTCAATTCCCCCACGGTGCTTAGAGGATGTGTAAATGAAGCACACATGTTACAACACATGTACATAACCTTGAATTGAGGAAAATCAACAACATCAGCAAAAGTGTTTTGAAAGGCATGGTGTCTATTTTATCTAAATTCATTTGTCGATGTTTATCCTCAACAGATGGAGGCAATGCATTGAATAAGGCTTCAAATTAAATGAGAAATGCTGTCTGGAGACATAGATCTGTTTTCCAATCTGATTTGTGGCTCAGTCGTGAGGTTTGTATGATACTCATACAATTGTTCATTTATTAGGCACATTGGAATGTTTGCTGACAGCTAATTCCCACCTGTTTTTCTACAATATCGACGCTTGCATTGCAACATGAAATATAACATTTCCATGTCTGTGTTTAGGCAACTCAAACAACTCTGCAAAGGTTGAGAACAGTTTGTAGTTTTGGTTAAATGCTGAAAAAGTCAACAAGCCATTGTTAATTTAGGTCAAAATTGATGACATCCCATGATCTATACCCACAAATTCACCCTGGCAACCGTTCCATGATGTGTTTACAAGGAAAAATGACTGAAAGTAATTGTGGTTGCAAAAGCAATTACAATAAAATCACAACAAAAGGCTAATTAGTGACAATCCTGCTAGAAATGTTTGGGCAGCAGGAATGGGATGACAGTTTTATGTCATATATATACTGTATGTATATGACAATTGTCTAAATGCAATATGTGTTTTGTTTCACTTTCTTTTAATCCCTTGTCTCTATTGTAAAAACACGGATCAAATTTAAAGCCACGATGCAATCAAAGGGTTCCCACGTTATCACATGGTGGTATGAAGCACACAACTGTGTGCCATCTGTAAGAATCACCTCTCATATTATATCGATCACAGGGGCAGGGCAACCATTGAATCTGCTGAGGTTCTCATACAGCCAACATGACAAGGTATCATTAGTGAGGAGTGCAAAGGTCAAAAAAAACTGATAGGATATGGAATAAATACTGGGCCGCATCTCTAAAATATTCATGCGTGGAAAAGATGTGAGGGTCATTGAAATGCCGATGTGTTAACGGACGGAGGGAAGCTGTGAGGTGTGAAAGGAGAAGAGACAAAACAGTACATGGTTTTTTTTTTAGTAAACCCCATTCTCAAAGGCATTTTCACACAGTTTCAACACAACTCTCTGTTCCTATAGTGTGAAACGTGTTTGCTTCATGTACAAGTGGAGGGATGTCATTAAACTTCTTGGCCTGTCCTTCTTGAAACATTAATTTGCTAAGACAGTTTAGAATAAAAATGCTTTTTAAAAAGCAGGTATGAGATGAAGCCCTTCCGTGCGTACTCTGGAAATCTCTTACAGCTCGAGTTTGAAGTAGATGAGGTGAGAATGTCATGGTCCAGTTCACAAATGAGTGTAAAATTCATGAGCTTTGATGCCCAGCAGAACGAGATCACATCACATCACATAGAAGGGGCCGCCTCCTCCTCCTCCTCCTCCTCCTCCTCATGAAGGCTTGAATCACTCTTTTCAGACAGAATAGATGGACACTGGACATGGACGTTGGGGCACCTCATTAGTCTTTCGGACGACCCCCCTTTTGGAGATTTTCCATGCTGGGGACAGACCCCAAGAAAGACCCAGAGCACGTCAGTTTCCAATTTCTGAGCAACCAAGCTGATAAGCTGTGGAATATGAATGATGACCACTAGTCCAGATGACCACTGGAGGTACTAAATAATAGATGATGTTCAGAAACCTATTACAGAAGTGATCAAATGAGGCCTAAATCAGGCTTTGTCCTCTGTTCTTCTACTCTGACACGAACCAGGAAAACATTTTAGGGATTATCTTAGGATCAAAAACAGTGACAGAAGGAAAACATGCAATACGTATTACATTAGAATGAATAGTCTTACTGAGTCTCTCATAAGTCCACATTCTTGAGATGTGAGTCAAACCTTCTCATCCATCTCATTAACCACCTTGCCAAATTTGAATGATGTAGGATAAGCGTATTTATAAGTTGAGCAGAGGTGAAACACAAGGGGCAAGGACGTCCATCTCAAAGACGGGAAACTATTAAAAAAGGAAATAGATTTAATGGATGATAGTGCAGTCATTTCCAAGAGACTGGGTCAGGAGCTACAGATGGGTCACGTGAGATTGTTTTTGGCTTGTCAAATGAATTAACAGACTTTTTTGACTTAAGATTCATATCTGCAGTTTTTAGAGCCACATTAATTTTCCAGCACAGTCACGGCTCCTGTCATAATAAACTGCGACTCAGCGGCCTGACACGAGAAAATGGATTCCTGGCTTATTAAAAAAAAGGTCCAGCAAACACATGCATGTATCACTTGGAAGAGACAACTGGACCTGCTTAAAATAATATTAGGTGTTAAAAATAGACGGAAATGTGAAGTACTGTGAACTATGTCGTGAGGATTTGCCATCTCTATAAAGAGGGTTCATAAACAAAAGGTTTGGGAAGCACGAGATCAGAGAGTAGACAGGGTATAGACAACATTTTTCTGAAATTAAGTCAAGTTTGGTCCATGTTAGATGAATTAATCTCCATGACATGGTGCTTTTATGTTCATTTGGTAAAATTTGGTGTGCAAATACAAAAAAAAAAAGATGGATGTACTGTAGAAAGCATTGTGTGTATACACCAGCAATGCTGCGGCAGGTGGAGACAAGAGATAGTCCCTGGTATACTTCCATAGCACGTCGCATATCGTGGACCCTGGTATACTCGTGCATCAGGATCATTGTAGTAACTGACTTCACCATCGGGTGGCGGTACAGGTCTGGATGCCGGGAATAGGACGCATTCCTACCAAAGAAGAGGACACGTGTGGTTCGAGTGGCTCATCAGCTGAAAGGTCCGTCGGGCAGGGGAGTCAGGGTGTCTGCTGGTTCATGGGTCGGCAGGTCGAGGCTCGGATGACTATGCTTGGCGACTTCTTCTTCTTCTTCTATTGCCAAAATGTATTTTTCTGCTCGGTGAGCGGGGCTTAATACTCCAACTACCGGTGGGACAGAAGTTCAGTTGTCACATACGCTGTGCACGCGCACCTAACACGCTCTTTGCGCAAGGTTCTGAAATCTGGGCTGCACGGGAAGCCTGGGTCCACGGTAGTATACCAGGGCTTTAAAGGTGACATTGAATGCTTGTATCGCACATACGTATATGTAGGTTATGGAGGTCTACTTACATATATTAACTTGTTTTCACGGTTAAAAACCTCCTAGTCGCTGCAAACGAGCCGATCAAAATATCTCCTCACTGACGCTCTCGACAGCCGCGCTGTTTCAGACCAAAATCACACCCCCAGAACGTGGACTGTGTTGTGATTGGCCAGCCAACGAGAGCTTTCCCACTGTCCTGTGATTGGCCAGGTACCTGGAAGTGATGTAATTGGTAGGCCAGCTCTCAGATACACAGCTCCCAATCTGGCACGGTGGATGCTCTGCATCTCAGCAGCTAGTTCTTCTTCTTCTGCGGTTGAATGTACGCAACCGGATGTGTCCAGACTAGTGCCCGCACCAGGAGGCGCTACGGTGGTGAGAGGAGTGGTGAGGTATACCTCGTTTAGGGTTTCATAAACGAGGTAATGACGCAGATACACACACAAACGCAGCGTTAATTGGAGCTTCTGGTCTATGTGGCCTTTAACCCATCAACCTGCTGAATAACCAGTGGTTTTGAGATGTATAATTCACTTCAGGAACTTACCATGGGCGCTTTTATGTGTTTTCAGTCAAGATCTATACTGAGAAACACAGAGAAAGCTGAAAGGATTCATCAGCATCAGTTTGACGCCCTTTTCCATTTCCGAGGCAGTAAAACTCAGGTAATGTTAACGGAGCCGCTCTTTAGCACTTTTTCAGAGCACTTTATTTGATGGTGGCCTGAAGCTTGGCACCACAGGGAGCTTTTGGAGGTTACAGGAGCCGAGCTCCGTTTGGACGGGGAAATCATAAATGTAGGAAAGTGATTTGATTGGCGAGCACTCGTGCTGGAATATTTCATCTGAAGCCTCCACAGCGTGCGGGTGAGTGCACAGTATCGAGCTAAAGATGGAAAATGTGACATCATGGGTCGAGTTTATTTGAGTCGGTCAAGTGACGCTGTTGGGTTGAAATGGAAAAATGCATCCCGACACTCAAATACATTGTAGACGCAGTAACATCAGTTAGGAAATGAATCAAAATCCTTTTTTTTTTGTCTCTTAAATGAAACCTGAAATATGCCGAGTTCCAAATGAAACAGCTGGAAGACAAATGAAAAACTTAATGAGAGTATTTGCAAATATAAACTCTCATTATTCAGCAAAGATATGCAAATGCATGCTTATTGAAACTCACACACACGGAGAAAAGGGAAAGATTAGCGCTGTACACATTCCAGTAAAATCTTCCTAGAAGGACTTAAAGTTTCTCATTACACATATTTATCCGGATTTCTTTCCACACGCAGACAGGATGAATCTTTCCATGAGAAAAGGAAGAAAAAGGGAGATGAAGAAGAGGCTGCTGAAAAAGAAAAGGGGGGAGGGAGAGACTTTGAGGCAGAAGATGGAGGCAGAAATGGTGAGAAAGAGGGAGAAGAGCGTGATGTGAGAAGCTGAGATCAGAGGTGGAGAGAGGGTGTGAGAAGGTGGTGGTGTGGATAAAAAAGGAGGCCACATTGTGTGTGTGTGTGTGTGTGTGTGTTACCCTGACATAAAGAGAAGACTGGAGGCTAATCAGCATATGGCAGCAGCAGCAGCATAAGGGGAATAACAGTGGGCTTACTTTTACTGTAAATACACTTACACACACGTGCAAACGTCTACACGCTAAAACATGTACTGTTATTGTTATAAGAAGAATAAAGAGGCCGTAAACACACACTCTTGATTTAGTTTATATTGTCAAAGCAAAAAAAAATACAAGCTCATAGTTTCTGCCACAAGTCCGTACATTTCTGACTGAAAAACAAAAAGGGAATTTAGACCTAACAAGACCACAGACTTTTCAAGCCATTGCACCCAATTCATCTCTGGGATCCCTTTATTACTACCATACCTTTATGAATCAGCTAAACACATTTTAAATTCATTCATTTTTTTCACGTTAGGGAACAGAAAATAGCCAAATTGGTGCCAAATCAGGAGAATGTTGAGGGTGATCAATCATTCCAAAGCTCTAGTCACACACAGCAGCCATTGCAACCAGTGTTAGTACTGAATACGTTTTTTTTTTTGGAAGCAAACAACGCAGAAAAGGTTGAATTTAATGCATGCCAAGTCCCATTTCTCTGGTATTACTCCTTCTTAGTCAGCCTATGAAATTTTCAGCACCCTCAAATTTGGTTTTATGCTGCTTATTTGTTATTTGCATTGTGCTCTTGCATAAATAAAAAAAACGAAACCTTTTTGATTTTATATATTTAACAGGTGCTACGCAAATAAACTTTACATTATCTACTTATGTACTGATAATTTAAACCTTGTAAAATAGAAGTTTGAGAAACTTGTTCATGTGTTTGATGGTGTTGTTGTGGTGCAACAACACCATCAAACTGGCAACCCTCCGATTGCAAGCAAGCAAGTTCCCCTTCCACTTGACCATCGGTCTGCCCAAAAACCTAAGTCACTCCACTTGAGTGTCTCTTTTGGGTCACTTTTGCCGACCCCAAGCCCAGCTGAAGGAGGAGTGTTGGAATTGTAACACTAAAAAAACAAGAATGGACAGAAGAAAGTAGTTTTAAAAATATTTAGGATGGTTTTTTTTACTCATTTTTTGTCCGTCCCATGACGTTATACGTCTCTCCTACAGCATCCATTACAATAACATGGCCAATTCTGCAAAGTAGGCAATTCATTTTAGGACAACCAATAGCTACTTTCCTTACTGAGGAGTTGGAACCTACAGATGCACACACCGACATGACCGTTTTGAACCACTTTTGATGCCTTTGGCTGAAGGGTAAGGTTTACCATTCCCTAGTTATGACTGTGGTTTGCTTAAGGCACAAAAAATAGCCAAAGCATCAAATCCTCCTCTATCTCTATCTATCTGCCGGTGTGTTTTGTTATACTCCCTCATCTCTCTCTGTTCAATTATTTATTATAAGCACACACACACACATTTATGCTTCTTAGTACGCTGTGACCTTTTGAAGCAGGTCAGAGAAATGCTGCGTGTTGCCAGGAGAACTGACATCACAACGTGTTTCCATGGCACCATTTGGTTGCTTTGGCCCCGCCCACTGCTTGACAAGTTAACACATGCGGTATCACGCTGTATTTCATGTCAAATGCTGATACAGTGGAGCAGATTGATTTTACGCTGCCAGGCATACGAGCGTGGTCGGGTTAATAAGGTCAGAGCAGTCTAATCAATACACATCTGTTTACACCTAAAAAGCAGGAGAGAAGAAGAAGGGTGGAGCGACGTTCAAGGCTTTTGTGTCTCTTTTGGTTTTCTGTTTTCTGCAGCGAGACACCGGTGAGTGCCGGTTCCTCAGAAGACGGAGGACAAGAAAGAGACAGAGGAAAGAGAAGACGACAGCAGTAATGCAATATTATGGATGCTGACGGCCAGACAATAAAACAACCAGACCAGTTCTTCTTTGGACTGATGAGGAGACTAAATTTATATAAATTATTTAGACAAATAAACCGCCATTGTGTTATTTCCGTTTTACATGATTATCACGTTTTCTTGTTGTTCTGTATGATACACAACAAGCTAAGTGTGCACAGAAATGAAGTAATAAACAAAGTTTGTGTTAAATGAGAACATATTTTAAATTCTATCTTGTTTTTTTTTTTACTTTTTTGCATTCAATTGGTGATTTTAAACATACAGTTTTAAGTACAAGTGACCGCTGAAGGTCCAGTCGTTTACACTGAAGCTGAATCACTAAAAAGGTTAAATGAGGAACCTGCATGTTTGTGTGAGTGAGTGATGGAGGAGTTATTGCCAAAATCGAAAGCTATTTTAGTCAATATTTAATGAACTCTTTTCCAAAAGTTTTGAGCCTTCCATTTATAAATGTCCTTGAGACCTTTTACAACAACAAATATTTCAATGAAACAATTTCATGGCCTTAAAATAAAGATCCAGCAGCTACAGTAGTGACAGTTCATTTCCACAGATTCCATCGGCATGAGCGTAACAGCCTGTGGTAACACTTTTAATATCAATAACAATAACAATTACCACAACTTTGTTTTCTGTGTGAAATCACCACAACCATCTTTCTTTGCAGGGTTTTTTTTCTTTTTTTTTCTTGGGTACGTTGAGCAAAAATAACACATTTGAATGCATTTACATTGTTTCCGAGCTCCGGTGATAAATATTAATGTCTTTGAACTCTCCTGCTGCTTTTGTAAACAGTCAGTCTGTGGCTCCGTGTCGCGTTTACATCTGTAGACACGGCATCAAAAGAAGTCAACGTCTCTCTCAAGGCTTTGGGAAAATTGTTATTTACAATGCAAGCGCGTAGTGTTTTCCAAAACGACATGGTGGATTTTTTGAAAGGTCTCAATGGAGTAATATTCAACTGAGCACCGAAATGACAGGATAAATGTTTCTTTTTCTCTTTTTTTTTTTTTTTTTTTAACAAAGATGAGCATGTTTTTCATCTCGAGTCAGGCCAACGCTGTGCTTAAAATGCACAGCGTTTGCTCTTATTCCCAGTTGGGAGCCTTAAACTGCGTCTCTGGTTCTGTGCTGTTGGACAGCGCGGCGCTCCGCCGGGACAATTAGCAGCTGAAGGAGAAGAGGATGTGTCTAATTAACGGTTGCTTTTTAATTGGCTTCCATCTTGTTTGTGGATATGAAAGAGCAACTTTTTTTGATGCCTCTGGTTCACTGCACACGGACTCCACTCAATGGATTCTCCCCTAAAAAAGGTTATTCCAAGCACATCCACAGATGTGATTTGGAAGCGCTCTCCTCGGGGAGCGCTGTCTGTTTGTTAAAAAAATAATGCATCTTCTTATGCTCGAAAAGCATCACAACAAAATAGGTTCAGCGACCGTGTTTTCTTTAAAAGTTTTCAACCTGTAATAAAACTTTTGTTTTGCTCAAATCTTCGGCCCAGTGTTTGCCATCATTGATATTCATTCTTTCATTTATATTCGCAAACAGTATTTAAATCATGGGGCATTTCTTAGTGACTGTGGATGAGTGGTGCAACTGTTTGTCCTCTCAACACAAAACTAATAAACTGGTACAACACAAAAAAGTCACTAAATATTACTACTGTTAGTTCTACAACTGTTAAATATGTTTATTTGACATCAGATATGTGTAATTATACCAGATTTTTTTCAGATATTTTGGCTGATTAGAGCTTAAATCAACAGTCAGAATTGTGATTCAGGACTTTGAAATGTAGAGGGCAGCGTCTAGCCTCTTGGTGTGCAGCCCGACAGATTTAATAGGAGAAGAAGAGAAACCCGTGAGTTGTTATCCAAAGCGAATACAAGGGAATTGAGTACAACCTGGCAGGGATGGAGTTGAACTTGCGACCATGAAGTCTTTGCTCACAGGGTCTTAACCACTGAGCCACTCCACCCGACACGGGTAGAGTATGAGGATAAGGTTAGGGCCAAGAAAAGGAAAGAGGTTAGTGTTGGGAAGCAGAGCAGCGGTATCGTGTTGACGCTGTATGAATGAGAACAGGCGGACTGTCGTCAGTGGTCAGATCCACAGCTCTTCTCATTTACATGCCAACTTGACACTGAAAAGTAGTGTGTAAGAAACAGTAGCATAGCCTCTAATGTTGAGACTGCAGACCTGGAGGGTCAGCGAGAACTATGGTGGCCTTTGTGTACCAGAAAGCATGTAAACACTCTATCAATGCATGCTTGGTTTACGTGGCCAGAGCCATTACTGTTATTTCTAACGTAAGCTCCTGCAAGTCAGTTTGTGCTGTTGTAGAAACATGTCAGCTCAAGGTGGCTGCCTCCATAAACCAAGACCCTTAAAAACCTACTTATGGGTAGTTTATTCAATTGGTTGCCAGTATACCCTAAAGTTATATCCAACCATAAGTGTAATCCTCCTAAGCAAATACCTCTCTCCTATCATTGATTCTTTCCATCTTTGTTTTGTAGGCTTCTTTTATTTCTCGCCCGACATGAGAAATTAACCTCTTTTTTTTTTAATTGTCTATTTTTTGATGATTAACACAAATGTGCTGCATCACTTGGTTTGAAAGTCAGTTGTACAGACTACACACAGACACTTATGCATATAATATTTAGGACATTTTAACCAATTTCACCCTACAATTGTTAGACAATTTGAAGTCGCGTGGGATTTTAACTGTCTCACTGTTGGATGGAGTTAAGGTGGAGGGTTCAATGAGACAAATCTGGCTGTAGATGTGTAGATTACTAATATGCTTGATGTATATTATGTGTCCTTTGTCAATTTTAAATTATTTTTCTGCCTGGCAATTTGCTTTTGGCCAGGACCTTTCTGTAAATTAGATTTTTTTTTAATCTCAAAAAAGAATTTCCTGGTTAAATGAGGCTCTAGTGTAAGTCCAATCAGGAAGACTATTCCGCTGCATGCTTTGATCATAGTTTCATCCTCATATCCTGCTTTCATCCGCTGCTCATCAGCTCCTGTTTCCTGCTGCAATAGCACTGCAAGATCCCTAACTTAGGACCAATCACCCGATACCTCCACCATCCACCAAGTGCGCATGCTTTTTTCTCTTCAGTCACACATTACTCTTTCAGTCGGGATTTATCCAGTAATTATCTTTATTTGCACATCTACTACTACAAAGTTACATGCTGTTTTACACAACAATCAGTAACTGAGTGGCCTTCACTGTCCGTAGCCATTCAGCCCGAAACCAGACCTTAGACTCACTTAACATAAATGGACTTGCGGCTGTTTATTCAAGCGCCTGGATTAAGGTTAAACACAAAGTTTGCTCGGGAACCTCGGGAATCATCGGTCCACTGATTCTCGAGTGAGAGCAAAGGCTGTAAATTGCACCTGAGAGCTGCTGCACTGTGTATGTGAGCAGTAGGGTATGATATGTGTGTGTCTGTGCTGCCGGGAACCTAAAGGGAACCGTATTGAGTTAATAAGCCATAGTGTGGTGATTTAAGAGAAGACTCTCGAGCCTCCCGGGCTAATTATCCAGGTCTCAGTATGTCTGAACCTTTCCTTTTGCTTTCCATCAACCAGGCTGCATCTTTCCTTCCATTACCTGCTCATTACCTCATTACTTAAGTTGCTCTTACCATTTGTCTGCTGTCTCTGTGTTAGCACTGTCCTTTTATTTTTACTTTGCTCGCTCACTAAATTCCATTCCATGTACTTTGTCCTCCACTGATCTTTGTGATTTGTCTACCTGCGAGATTTGTTTTGCTCATTGTGCCCAAAAGGAACCTTGGGAATTCCATTAGGTTTTGTTGCCCTGTCTAAAATGGCCTTTTCGATAGAGGCTGAAGAACTGCAGATTACTGCTGCTGCAAATGTCTTTATTATTACTTGTAGCTTCATTAAGCCCATTCTGTTTACAAAGTCTGATTTACAACATTGTTTTTCATTAGTGCGTTGCAACTGTGTCATTTATAGGTTGCCGAAATTTGGATATCCATGCCAACTTGAAAGTTCAAATTTGATACTTAAAATCTGTCAGCCTAGAAGCACATCAGACTGTAACAACATTGTTTTTCATTAGTGCGTTGCAAATGTGTCATTTATAGGTTGCTTGTTCACTTGTGATCCGAAATTTGGATATCCATGCCAACTTGAAAGTTCAAATTTGAGACTTAAAATCTGTCAGCCTAGAAGCACATCAGACTGTCTGCGGTACATACACGAGGCCCCATAGTGCAGCTTAGCCTTAGATCCACTTTGAACGCCTTCTTGGCCCATCAGAAAAGAAGACAGTGATGTTATGTTGTTTTGCTGTGAAAATGGACAAAATCTTCAACTCTCTCTCCTCTCTTCCTGCTTTCTGTGGCTGTTCCCGTTCTGAATCTTCGCTCCGTCATCCTCCCACTATCTATAATTTTCTCCCAGCGTCTTCCATTAATTCATGTTTCCACAATCCCAACAGCACAATCACTCTCATCTGTTTTCCTTCACTCGTCCACTCCCCACAGTCCCCATTACAGAACAGAACAGAGGGAGCTTCTCTCCCCCAGGACAGCAACGATCGTGTGCTGTTATGTTCTGTGTAGGAACCCAACTGCTACAAAATGTGTGTAAATATACAGGAGACGCATAAACGAGAACACTGAAGGCTCACATCATCCTCATGTAACCGCACGCCACTGAGTCTGCCTTATATCCTAATTTTTGTTTCTATTTTTACTATACTATATGCACACAGGCTTTTTTCTCAGAGCAAATCATTGTCTTTTTATCCATAACATTCTATCAGTATTGCGGTAGAGCTTGAAGCCAGCTTGAACTGACTTGTTTGTGGCCTTGGCTGTTTCTCTTTGTATAATGCCAATAAGAATCTTAAAGATTCTGCATGTAAATTGTAAAAAATGTGGTTTTGGTTTATAAAATCTACATTTGTAGTTTGACCAATCATGTTTAACCCTCAGAACACACAGCATTTCAGCTGCTTTTTCTGAATACTATGTTTAAACAGACAGTATATACAGAAGCTAAAAGAATTTGCAATATAGAGAATCTTATATCCTTTTTTCAGCACAACCTATGGGCAATCTGATGAAATGTTGTTTTTCATTTTCACTAACTTTATAAGCACACCTGAGCAAAAAATACTTTCCAAAATAATTTCCAAATTTTGTGACATTTTTCGTTTTTATGGACAAAAAGAAAATCAAAACGGTCTATTTTATGACTTCTGCACAATTATTGCTACTTAATATAACTACAAATAATGCGACATAAAATGAATCAAATGCGAAAAAAATGCATTTTTAAAGCCTGAATAGGTGACCTATAATGTACCACAGTCCTATAAGAAGGTAAAATATATTAAGTTATAAATTACGTATGTTGTGACTGTATATAGTTGAGTGAATTATATATATTTAAGTTATATTAAATACAGCAAGTGCTTATTTACAGGTAAATTGTTTAAAATCAAATTACATTTCTTTTGGCAAACCAAAACTGAATGAAAAGACCTGTATTTGTTACCTCTTAAGTACCTTTTCTCTCAATGACACTGACCTTGCCAGTACCAAAACCTGGTCCTAATGATGGAGGACCTCATTTCTGGTTAAGTTTAGGGCAAATATTTAAATTGTGGTTGGTTAATGTTAGGATTATGCATTAATAGGTTATGGTTAAGGTTAGGGATAATGTTTTTTTTTAAGCTGGACATCAATATAGTGTCCTTGGTTGAATAGCTGTGTGTGTGTGTGTGTGAGAGAGAGAGAGAGAGAGAGAGAGAGAGAACGAGAGAAAAAGAGAGCGAGTATATGTGTATAATGAAGACAGGGAGCCTCATTAATACTGGTCATTAACAGACCCTGAGGGCTGAGCCAGCATGAACACACCGCCCACCTAAATGAGACACCAATTGGAAACTCCTCTTTTTCCCCCTACTGTAAAACCTCTCTTTCCCCTTCTGTCCATTTATCTCTGTCCTTCTCCATGCACTTTTCCCATTTCTGGGAAAAGCTGTTTTTTTTCTTCTTCTTCTTCTTCTCCATCTTGAAAATGGAATCACCGCAGGCAGTGTGAAGAGGAGGGGAATGAAACGAGCTCAGAAGAGGATGAGAATACAGACAATTAAGTTTCAGTAAGGGAGAGGATAAAAGAATGCAAGAGGGATCAAGAGTGGACAAAAGATGAGAGAAATGAAAGGGGGGGGGGAGGTGAGGGGACAGGGTGGGAAAGGAGATGTAAGAGAGCGGCTAAGTGGAGGGAAACAGTCAGGATGAAAGATTTAAGCACAGCGGGAATGAGGCAATTAAAACAAAATGAAAGTGATGACAGCGGTGATGGGTCCAGGCAGAAGATCTGATGTGTTTTCCTTTGTTCAAACCCAACCGTCAAAGTCGAAGTTTTACTTGTTTTCTTAACTTAACTTAACTTAACTTAACTTAACGACTCCTGCACTGTCACAACTCAAACTTGTCTTCTTTTTATCACATGACACATGAGCCTCTGCTTTGATCGTGAGAATCATGGAGGGGAGGCAATCTGCAGTCTCACCACAGATGTCACCTCTTCTTACATTATAAACCAAGAGAAGGACACTCATTCATTCTCTACCAAGTTTTCATTCCACATTAGAGATGCAAAAGGTGGGGTGCATCCTGGACAGGTCGCCAGTCCGTCCCATGCAGAACATGCAAACTCCACACAGAAAAAAGCCTGAGCTGAGGTCCAAACAAGTGAACTTTGTGCTTGCCGTGAGGCAACAATGCTAGCCACTGCAGCACCATGTGACCCCAGGATAACAACTGAGAAATGTAATTGTGAAGTTAGGGTACAGGTCAGTTCAGAGAGAGAGAGAGAGAGAGAGACACAGACAGGGTGCCGACTATTGCCTGTTCAACCTAAAAATGACAATTGATATCTGTTGTATATGAAGCATGTGTATCTGTCAGTGTAACTTCTGGGAGGAGCTACAAAGAGCAACCAATCCCAAAAGAACATTAAGATGAGACTTATAATAAACAGTTTTGACCGCTGCTTTAAAATTAAGGAACCGAGATAATAAAATACATCAATTCATGGTCAGAATGAAAAACACCCTCATGTGACAGTATGCCATTTTTCTTTCCTTGTCCAAACCAAACATATGCACAGGATTCAGATTTCATTTCAAGAACTATGGGTCGAATTTAGTTATTTCAGTCACTCTGGTGTCCACTTGTTCACCCTGGTAGAGGGCAAACTAATAAAATAAAAAAAACTAGGTTCAATATAGTTTCCACTTATGTGGGGTTTTAATAATCCAGCCTCAGAACACACTGTTCCTATCTTGTTGTTTCCATATATTAGCTCCTGACATGACCCAATTTTTTTTCCAGAAGTTTTGTTTTAAACATCTTTGGGAGCAGGTTCAGCGAAGCGCTACAGCATGGTGCCCGGGTCTTCAGAGGCAGCAAAAAGGGAAAGAAAGAAAGAAAGAAAGAAAGAAAGAAAGAAAGAAAGAGGAGATGCGGACCCGAGATGACAGGGCAGAGGAAAAGACGTTTGTCCCCATGAGGGCAGAGAGAGAAAAACAGAGGAAGAATGTAGAGGAGCATCTTAAGGGAGTCGTGTAATCTGAAGGCAAGAGAGCTGCCACAGGAAGGGCCAGCTGATGAAATCTGACAGAAAGAAGGAAGACGACGGGGGGAAATGGAGGAAACCTATTAAGAGTTGGTGATGGATCATTAAAAAAGGCATCTTTGAGCATGTGTGTCTCCCCTGTCTGCTGTAGCTTTGTCAGTTTTCTCTTAGGAAAGTGTTTTCTTGTGAATTTCCACATTGAATTTCCGCCAAGACGACACGGACACACAATTTCTGCTTCACTAAAAATTGCATCAGACTCTGTTGAAACTAAACCCTTTTTTGGTCTGTTTGAGCCACTAAAACATCTACAAATTGTAGGTAATGAATAAAACATGAACACTAAACAGTTGGGTAAAGGCAGAATACCAGACTTGATCCACTTGTGAAATTTGGAAAATCCTTCATGAATGATCACAAAGACAGAATCAAGAAGGAAAGCGATAAATCCGGGGCGATGTTACAGGACAGGCAAAGGTGGGCGTTTGCCTGAGGCCTCCAAAGGCACAGGCCAATTATATTAGTCCGAGAAAGCCCTAAATTTATGATGAGCTATAAAGATGCCTTGGGAAGAAATCCACTGTGGAGGCTCTACCAGATATTTTTAAAAAAAAGGTTTAATTATTTCGAAGCATCAAGGCAACATTTGATTTCGGTAGAAAGTCTGGACTTTTTTGGTGGTGAGTATTTCAATCTACATATTACGTTATTGGGTGGTTTTGTTAATTTCAAATGTTTCTCATCATATCATATCCAGGAGAAGCGAGACAGGTCCATACAGCAGCACCATGGCTAAAAACACGAAGAAGAACATTTCAGCAGTGTATTCTACTGCTAAATATAAACTGAAACGTTGCAGTAGAAAAGGAGACGGTGGAAGCGTTACAGCTAGTTTAAGTTGAAGTGTGGAAAGATTTCTACACTTTACAAAACCACAGACCCAGAGGCAAACAAGTAACAGGCCAAAGAGTTAATTACCTGTTCTGCTGTTTTGTTGGGAGGTAAATAACCTTGTTAAAGGACACTTCAAAGATTCCTTTATCTCTCTGCCAGCCATGCAGCTTGCAGGTCGGGAGAGTCAGCTTTAAAGATCCCGTAAATTAAATTCAGCATTTCAAAGACAACTGTAGAGTTTTCCCCTTTAACTCTGTTTGAAGAGTTAAAAGCGAAAACTCTACAGTTGTCTTTTGTCTGTTAATAATGGCTTTATGACATACAGGAGCCGTAGTTAGCATTACTTTGTCAATCCAACTAAGATTGGACTGCAATAGCTGTAGCGGCCACACCCCCCACAAAACTAAGCAGAATTTTAAATGATTTAAAACACGCCCAGCGACTCTTTCAATCACTCAAATGTGGTAAGGTTGTTACTAACACATAGTCAGAAAGGATAGTTTTATCACTTCACAGGGACTCAAAGCTTTAAACATTCACAGTCTCCTCACATCAACAATCCCCAGCATTGGTTATGTCAGAAGTGACAGGCTGCACCTCGTGAGTCCAGTGACTCATATCAGATCTGCAAGGTTGGTCTTCCTCAACCATCTCCCTCTCTTTTCTTGCTTCTGTCTCTGGCTATCACTGTAAATCACATGTCCCAACAACATAGGGACACAATGAAATTTATAATAAAAAAAATAAAAAAAATGGTAGGTAAGACATGATATTAGAGATGGATCTGCTTTGCTCTGCAGAAGCTGGGCTGCAAGTGTAATCTTGAAAGGCTTAATCAAGGCTTAGGGCTTAATTCATTTCCAGCTAATTTGATGACAGGTAATTACATTTATGTGGGAACCGTGTCTCCAGGTCCATTAACTGATGACTGATGATGTTAAGTGTTTAGATGCTGTGACTTGAGCGTCTCCACGTATGAAGCCACAGGAGTCCACGACCACGTATGTATTCATGCATTAGACAACGATGACTCGTGCAAATCCCTTTTCTTGTTGCATGAACTCCACTTTGATTTTGCACTAATCAAGCAGGAGCTGTTTGCCCTCATCGGGGGGGCATAACGCCAAGCGATGACCAGTAAATTGCATAAGACACGTTGATACGAGTGAGAACTTAATAGGTTACTAATTGCATGCATGTGTTTTGTTTTATGTTGCTGCCGTTGGCTGTCAAACACATTGGTTAAAAATGGAAGACCTGATGATTTACAAGCATCAGCTAAACAAGCATCCATTGGTTTTATCTATTTCCCATCTGGTCTCAACCCTTTGTAAGAAGTGCTAATAAGCCAAGCTTATGCTGCGCCTATGCTACGTTACCTTGGTTCGTCAGTTCAGGCACTTTCCTTGTTAACAGCAAATAAGATGCAATCCTTTTTCCGCTCTGTGGCAAATTGTGGTGAATGAGTAAGTTGCCTGTACACATAGCAACCCTGCAGCAGCAGAGATCAGGATACTTCACTTTCCGAGAATTCCTCACCTAACTACTCTGTCTCTTTCAAGGTAAATGGTTTGTATTTATAAAGTGCTTTTCTAGTCTTGATGACCACTCAATGCTGCTTTACACTACATCATACCCATTCACGGGCTGCGGCCAGGAGCAACGTGCCCAAGGACACATCGGCATGTAGACTAGTTGAGCTGGGGGGAATCAAACTCGCAACCTTCGAGATAATCTGCCGCTGCCCAGAAAAAATTATCTTCAGCTGCAGCCCTAATTTTATTAATGGAATAATTGGATCAATAGAATCACTCATCAATTGATTAGTCAGATACAGAAATAATAATAATTTTCCATGTTTTTTTACATTTAAATGTACAGCTAGGTTAAGTTTATTTGAGTTTTTTTTATTAAAATAAAATTGGACGATGTAACAAAGTCAGTTTTCTTATCGTTTGTTAATGTTTTGTATTCCTAAGGCGGCAAATTGTATTTCTACCAGATTTCATCAGATTCTCGTACCCACTCAGCATCAATATACGTGACTTTTAAGCTTTTATTTTAGAGTGACCAATCAGTAACCACCTCTTCTGCTATAGTAGCATGGCATGACCAAAGCAACAGACAAAGCAGCTGAAGATGAGCAGTAAGCAGATTGATATTGTGGTGAAGTCAACAAACAACACAACACAGAACTGGCCAGATTTTCTTGTAAAAAAAAAAGTCCTTATTTTAGAAACCTGAAGAGCTTGCCCGACAAAATCTACATCAGCGTAATCTCAAGAATACATTGACTTCTTTATCTCGCTGTTAGACAGCCTTTCCCAGCAGGAAACTGGGTTGCTTTGTAATCCACTCTTTTCCCCTCGTGGGAGTCCTTTGACAGAAACCGTTGCTTTTTCCTACAACTCATGATTTCCGCGTCTAGAGCGGCATCAAGAGATACCTTTGCGTTGGTTAGGTGAATGTGAACAAAGGATTTCAAACAGTGGAGTCACAAAGTAACAACTGAATTACTACTACTACTACTATAGATAATAATATAATTCAATATAGTTGATGATAGAGCTGCAATTATTTTCTCGATTATACGTTGGTCCATAAAATATCAGAAAACCTTAAAAAATGTTGATCGGTGTTCATCAAACCTGGAAATGATGATGTTCTCAAATGTACTTTTAATGATTTCTTTGTTATCCAGAGCAAATGAATGACGAAAATACTCACATTTAAGAAGCGTAAACAATCGGAAATCTTTGTTTTAATCATGACAAAAGCTTAGAACCGATGAATCGATTATCAAAATAGTTGATGAGCAGTTGTGTCAAAACTGGATCCTGCAGCCCTGGAGTCAAAGACACCTGTAGAATATGGAATAAGACTAACTAATGAGTTTAATTGAACAGCTACACACTAACTATGCACTTTCTTTGGTGCAGATCTGCATGGACCAGGATTTAAAAACAAATCTTAAAAACATCTTGTGCACTCTCAGACTCCAGAGCAGAGGAAGGCCATAATACATTCCTAATAAAGTGCTTGGTGAGTTTGTGTATGCACTATGTGTGTGTGTGTAAGTAACAAGCTCTACATGGTGGTTCTGTCAGTCCCATACACCGCGCTCTCTTGTTCTGACTACAGTTGTCTGGAAAAGGTCAGCAGGTACTTTTTAGCTGGCACACGCTGACACTAATTACGTCAGACTGTGTAGACATGAATCAGAGGCTGACTGACTCATCTGCTGACAAATGAGTTCAGGCTGTTTGGTTTTATGTGGCATAGATTATTTCTGACTTATCTGTGAGCTAAAAAGGAGCCGCTGGCTGAGGGGGGAAATCAGGTCCCCGGGCTGCAGCAGCGTGGGAGCGACAGGAGCAACACAAGAACACGGCGCCTCTTTGATTCCGTCGGGAGCACGCGTCGTTCCAAAGTGTTCAGTAAACACCTGAGTCAGGAGGCAGCGGCTCAGTGTCAATCGACACTGGAACGACTGAGAGTGAAAGGTTACAATAACAATATGTGGAATGATTATCTAATATCAAAGTAGTTTAAAGCCTTCACAGCAAACACTAACTCATTAACAACTATTAAATGGTTGGTGGACTGAGGTTATCAATTATTAATGTAATATTACTGGTTGATATTAACTTTCTGTAATTCTTCAGGCTGGGGAACTAATATTCCACCACAGTAGCCCCAGAGAATTCTCTGTTAATTCATTTTTAATCCAGAATTAACAGTATTACATTATACAGGGTAATTTAACATTGCCTCTTGTGTTCCCTTTATTTCTTTTTTTTTTATTACAATCACGTTAGTTATATTTGTAGTTACTCAGAACAGCTGCCCTCAGGTGTTTGGTTAACGCGCACTGGAACTAGCTGATTTGTTTGCAGTTGTATTATTATTACTTTCACTTTCAGAGCTTTAAGCCTGGAACAAAGCTGAGCAGCTACAACCTGAATTGTACACATAAAACATTTAATTTAACGCAAAATCCACACATGCCATAACATCAACAACTGCAATCTCTTTTCTTGAATTGTGGTCAATGGAATGCTTCTGCAGTGTATTTTAGTTTGTGCATAGTGTTTACATCAGGGTCATTGATATCACACCTAAGGGTTGTGGGAAATGTAGTCTGTATCCTGAAAGTTGTGTTGTGTTTTTTTAAGTTGCATAAATTATTGTACAATAATAGGATTTTTTTTTTTTTTTTTTAAAGTTTATTTTATAATTATTATTATCTGATAAAAAAGAGCCTTTGTTTCAAATTGCAGTTTGGATTTGAAGTTATTTAGCCCGATCAGTTTTTCCCTTTACACTGGACTGGAGAGGACAAGAGCCTGTTGACCTTGGATGGTTCTGTTATTATTCCTGATAATCAGAAATCCATTGGAAGAAAATGAAGATGATTTTAACTGATCATTGCATACGACGTGTTGTTCATTTAAATTTCTTGCCTGTGATTGGCCGACAATTAAAAACTGCCGCCATTGCGTACATGCTCAGATCATCACTGCTGGGTTTAACAGAGCCAGATAAGTCAAACACAGCCCGACTGTGACAGCCTGCCGAGTCTCGGGGCAGCATCCGCCGCACACTTGGTGAACAATCTTCACAACTGTTTCTCAAACACAGTTTTATTTACATTAGCAGCTTTGTCTTCCTCCTCCACCACCTGTTTTCTGCCTGTTTTCCTTAGTCGCTGTAAAACATTTTGTTCTCCAGTAATGTGCAGTACTGCTTGAGCTCTGATGGAGAAATGTTTAGTTGTATCTCCGCACGATTAAGTGCAAACCTCGTGCACTGCATGATGTTTCGGCGAAATGTCATTTCTTTTAAAGGCTGACCACTGACATCACTGAAATATGCAAATATGAGCAAATCTCCCGAAGCCTGCAGCTCTACTTTAGTGGTTCCGGACCGGTAGTGAGCTGTGGGTGATTTAGTACCGTGCCCACATGACTGAATATAAAAAATATTTTATTAATTATCAGAGATCTTTTATTTTGGAAAAAAAATGCTTGTCTCGGTCACGTGATATGGTATGTCAATAATTTTACAAACGTCTTTGGAGAGCAAAAAAGGCCCCAGGAGGAGACAGTAGAAGAAGAAGAGTCACATGAGTAGCCAATATCAGGATTCCTACTTAAAATACGGGTTTAAAAGTAACTCAGTGTTAGGATAACAGACGATGGCTGGAGTGATACTTGGAAGAGAAGCAAAAAACGTGAAAACTGAGTGTTTGTAACCGAGTGAGAGCGATGCAACCAAAGCTCCTACACAGGGCATCATATATCTCCCTTCTTAACATCATAAATTCAGCCCTAATTCATCTCCACTGTGCCCCAAATGTAAAATAGAAAGTGGGACTGTAGAAAGGTACGGCAGTTTTGGCGGCTGGTCATTGGGTAGGAAATAAACAAGATTCTATCTACTAATAGAGATAACGACCCCTTGGCATATCTGATCTGTCCATCACTGACTGAATGTAAAAGAAACACACAAGTTCTGCACACATAACTTGCGTCTCCATCATCCCTCAGCATCCACGCTTCGTGCCTACTGTACATCAGTCTCTCTCTCTCTCTCTCTCTCTGGATGCTTGTGACCCTGAGCGACTCCAGGAAAGAAAGGAGCAAGTGAAACGCTCCAAGACGATACGGGGCATTAAAAAGGTAAAAAACAGGACATAAAGAACAGCAGAGACAGATATAATGGACCAGGTTTGCCATTTTCAATTTAAGAATACAATGGGGGAATCTGAGGAGGGGGAAGTTATGCAATAACCCACCGCCATTACTGAATTTATGACTGCCTGTAGGAGTCTTTCTACAACTCAACATCGCCAACACCTCTTCCCCCGACTTTAGGAAATAATGGCCCCATGAATAAAAAGAGGATGACTTTTGCAACGTCGTCCGGGGGATTACTTTGAAATCTCCGAGCAGAGTACACCATCGAGGCTCTGCATGATGGGAAGTCATCGCTTCAGATTCTGGAAAAGTCACGTGAATAATAATGTGGTCGTTGTTATTACGAACAACAAGTGTGTCTATAATAATATTCTCTGATATGATGATTGCAATGTACTGAATTTCTTATTTCAGTTTGACTGGGTGATCACTACTAGTGTTTTGTTTTGATTCAGGTGTAGACTGTTTTATCGAGTGAGGAAATGCTCCTCCCCCCCGAGCCTTCTGTTTCTCTTGACTACATGTGTAGTCAGCGCCATGTTGGACTCCATGGGCGGCGTTCGCGTTACACAGACCATAGCTCACTCTCTTTGTTCATGTGGACATGAACTAAGCATGAACCAGGCCAGAGGCACTGACATGCTCATGCAGAGCGAGGTAGCACAAGCATGCTGCATGGAAACAACACCTCCAGTATGAAGAATGTGATTTTCAATGCAGAGGCACGTTGTGTTTGCCTCAGTGTGACCCCCTGATTGCCTTCTGCTCGACACGCCCCAAATTCCCTACTAAATTATTAACGGCATATTATATGTCTTCTCGCAGGTGTTACGACGGCACACACTTTGAGCTCATACTCCCAATGAGTGACTTAATATTCACAATGGAAAATAAATACGAAACACATATGAAAGAGCCAGAAGAGGGGAACGGAAGACGCGGAATAAATTGGTCGCTCTCATATGAATCATGAGTTCTCTCTGAAATGCGATAAGAAGAGATTACAGAGGAAGAGAAGGAGAACACTTGGGGTGAATCATTATGTTGATGTGATTTAATACCTGGCTGAATGAATATATCAGTGTCCAGTCTGAGAGAAGAGGGGAAAAGATGAAGCAGGTGAAGGAGGAACGAGAAACTGAGGATGAGGAAAAAGGAGAGAAAAATAATAAGGTGAAAGAACACATTTCTATGCACAGTCCTTTTTTAAATCAGATGCTTCCTACATGGTGGACGGAATGGGTCTAATCTTGCATCATTCGCTCAGGTATTTGCTATATATTCCCTTTCGCTCAATTTATCCTTTGCTTCTTGACGTAAGCTCCCGTTGGCGTGGCTCTTATGAAAGTCGCTGTCAGTTTTCATTTGTGTGAATCATAAAAAAATAATAATAATAAAAAAACATGTACACCCCATAAAGCCCACAGCACAGACCTCTGACAAATTGAAGAGCCACAAAGGTCTTCAAAGTGCGTCCACACAGAATTCCCTGTGTTTACTGTTATTATTTCAAATTGTGACATTCTCGCCTGCGCCAATATTAGTGATTTAACTTTGTAAAACTAACAGTGACAGGTGTGTCTGTGTAGGACGTTCCCTGAGAGAGTGAGGACTGACATTTTTACCCTTTCTAATTATTGTACCTGGTCTTTGATGTCAAATTGACAGGTTCTGTTCACAAACTCGTTTGTACGTTGCAGTGAGTGACAGGTTACGTTGTTTTCTATATTTACCGGCTATTGTCTCAACCATTGTTTAACCATCATTACCACAAAGTCCTCCTGTTGGCAACTCCCTGTCTACAGTTTGATGGATCAGTCTGAATTAGTATTATATATATATATATATATATATATTTGTGATGGCTAGTTGATCAACCAAGTCATCTTAAGACAAGAATCTACCCACTGATGAAAATCTCAGCAACATCTTTCCTGTTTATATAAGATGGTAACAGCTATAATATCTATCTATTTATAACATATATAAATGGTAATAGCTCCAAGGGCGGGGCGACACGGCTGAACAGCATATCACAATATAAATAATTCATATTGATCGATAATTATTGATCGTGTCCTTGGATTTGTGATATACGGCACTGTTGCAGAGTACCTCAACAGGGCGGCCTGTGTATCTCCACATGTAGCAGCAGATGATGTTGAGGCGTGTAATCCAGATTAGCAACTACTTGGTTACGATGGAGGGACTGAGATTGTTCATGCAACCAAACCTGCTTAGTCCATTTTTCTAGCACTTTGTTTGTTTTTAACGAAGTTGAGTGACTTTATCGAACATTTTTCCTATTGATATTGCTGAACTGTCTATCGCGATGTACTGTATATCGTAATCGTATCATCACCTAGCCCTAATAGTTCCTCACCTGCCTGCTCTTGGGTCCTAACCAACTCGTTATATACAGATATACAGAAAGTCTTCTGTGGATCAAAATGTTAACATTTCAGGTGTCGATATGTAAAACGCCGGTGACAAAGCATTCAAAGGTCTCAGCTCTCTGAGTGTTCTTGTTCAGAACTTGATCAGAATTGTACGGTTGCCATTAGAACATTCGTGGATCAATACAATGTGGCCACTGCCTCACTTTGGTCAAAGAGGCACTCACACATACAGTACATGTCCGTTTAGCAGAGCAGCGTCTGTCAGGCCTGAATTCATAGCAAGAGTTGCTCAGGTTGGAGTGTGGTCTGTCTGACTGAAACAGTTGCAATGGGGAGAGAACGATCTTGTCCACGAGAGCTTGGATTGCACCCCTACAGGGCGGCCTAGTGCATAGTCTCTACTTGACTGTTCAGCATGTTTCAAATTATTGAAAGGTCCACTACGGTCCCTCTCAGTGGGAAGTGAGTGCAAACCTTTTGTGGACCAATGCAAGCGCCTCCACATTTTGAGCCCGTGCGTGCTGACTGTGCATGCTCCCTGCAGCTTAACAATTTCAAGTGTAGTTGGTGGAACACTCTTGTTTTTGGTCAAAAGAGACCACAAAGAAGACAGTCCCCCATTTGTACAAGGACGTACAATTGGGGGTCAATTCCAGGCAAGAAATTGCAGCTATACTGGAATGGAAGGTCTGGTTGAAAACATTCAAAATGGCACTAGATGGTGAAACACAAAAACCCGTCATCCAGTTTGTTTATAACTGAGATAAGACAGCTTAAAAACAAAAGGGGAGACAGCTTTCCAAATTACTGTCGAGAAACTTAGTCTCCAAAGACTTTCTTTTCTAATGAAATAATATCTTAGAGATTTCAGTGTATTTAGAGCATAAAAACAAATCACAGTTAAAGAAATGTGTTTTATTTTGGAAAAAAGTGACACCGAGGTGAAGACACAGACAGGAAGAAAAATGACAGCACTCGCTGTGTCTTGTGATTTCTCAAATGTCATCGCACATCACAAATCTGGAACCAAAGCAAAGGAAAAGGGAGAAGAGACATTTCTTTTTTTTTATCTTTAACAAAACCAAAGGTTTGGCAGGCTGAGTTTAACATGACTGGAGGCTTGAATTCCTCACCACCGTGACCAAAACAGTGGGTCTGTGACCCGGGCGGGGAGACCTGCACTGACCTCTGAGAGATAACAACACAAAGGACGAACGATATCACCAAAAACACCTGAGACAGAGACACAAATAGAAACAGACAGACAGACAGAGAGAGAGAGAGAGGGGGAGGAAATCAGAAGGAAAGGTGGAATGATGAAAGACAGTGTGGGACACGATGAAAGGTCATCCGTGTGACAAAGTGATGTAAATGACAACAGACAATGTAAAGTGGGACGGGGTGATGGAGTCAGGAAATTGGAGGCTAAAGAAATGAAAGAAAATGAAAAAAAGATGAGCAGTGAGACGAAAGGGAGGAAATCAGATGTGAGAGGGGTCTGTTGGACAGAGTGGCACCAGTCCACCTGGGGCCACTCATCCGTGGCTTGTTTCACATGCTTTTAGCATCGGAGCGATTTGGAGGGTGAGGTGTTTGTGATGTTACAACACAGATACACACGTAAACAGTGAGCTAGATATGGCAATGGTGCAGAACAGGAAAGGGAAGTGGAAGAATGGCAAGAAAATCAAACCAGAAGTGAAGTGAGATGAAATAAAATAGAAATAAGAATAAAATGGATCTTTTTAACAGTTTGAAAGATGGGGAAATGCAAGGTTCAAAAAGTTTACTGGATTTAAAGTGTATATCCATTGAAACCAGCACTGGTACCGTTCACTTTTCAGGAGCTTTTCCTGCCAACATAATAACACCTGGATTGATATATGAGAAGAAAGGGAGGTAGAAGGACTCTTGTATGTGATATACAAGGGAGAAACCTAGATGGTCCAAACCTGCTTGTGCCCATACCTCTTAATCTCCGACCCATTAACTGTCACTATGCCTGAATCGATACTGCACCGGCCCGTATACCGTTAATAAAAGTGATCCGACCTATGACTGTGATAAAAAACACACCGCGTCACATACTGACGTGCTTCAGTTACTCACACATTTCAATATCAATACACATTTGGCCGACAATAAAAAAAACAAAAACACAACACGCCATGTGCGTTCCCAAAATATAATAAAAAGCCTCTAAGAGATCAAAAGACGTATAATGAAAATGAAAAAGTAAAAATAACAACGCAGTGGCGCCATGCAAGCTGTCTTATTTCCCTTCGTCACTGTCAGTGGCAACTGACTTTCAAAATAAAAGTCACTTTGGCTTGGTAAGAGCGATTTATTTCACAATGCAGATCTCGAAATGAGTTTTATAATGAAAATCAAATAGATTTTTTGTTCCCTTTGTGTGGGTCACCCGTCGGTGCAGGACTCTAATGCAAGGGAGCAAAAGCCACATCGGAATAAAGGTAAGCAAGGTTTATGCCATTACGTGCTCTTGGCAAGAGACTGTGCCTTTTTAGTCTTTCATGAGATCCATCACAACAAACAGAAGGAACACTAAATTCCTCCTCGGAGTAAAACAAAAAAAACACAGAGTTGTACCAGGAATCGAGGCTGACACCAATGAACCATAACAGGCTGCTTAGACAATGAGTCTAAAAGTAAAGGGTTAGGAGGCACTGGAGCAGCAGCAAAAAGGAGGGAGTCGTCATGGAGATGCAGAGAATGAGGGGGAAGGACAGGATGGGGCTTGAGAGAAGATATGAAGGTTTGCGTAAGGAAAGATGTAGTTTAAAAGAAAACAGGGTGAACCCATGACAGAAGATGTTTTCCATGATGACAACACTGTGTGTGGGTGTGAAGGAAGGATGAGAAAGGAGGAAGGTTTCGTTTGGGCAGTCACAAGTTCACAAGGACGAGTCGTGAAGCTTCACAAGTGTCTTGTGGTGTGGATCCACACGGGAGGCTGTAAAAGGTCACACGCTGTTACGTGGCCAAGATTAAAGCCATGAAAAGAGAGACGGGTCCTTTTAGTCTCTCACTTCATTTGTTCCCAGTCGGCCTGAATTCACAGCTGAATCACAGCTGAATCTGAAGCCCTTGTTTTCATGTTCTTCTGAATGTGACATTGGTGTAAACTCCGACCAGAACATTTCCAACTTTTCCCTCTTAAATTTCACTCTCTTTTTTTTTTTACAGTGTAATTGAATTGCCTGCGGCTTAGCCATGTTTACATTAAGTCACGCTCCCATTCTTTCCTGATTTGTTTGCTTTGGCAATTTCACGTTGTTTAATTTGGGCTGAGCATGCTATTTGTCGCACTTGTTGAGGTGAGCTGCTGCTGCCGTGTCTGAGCAATTAGAGACGCTGCTGCTCTAAACAACCCGACTCTAGTTCTCACTGTTCATTCATTTTACACAGACACAGACACAGTGTTCTATCCAGCAGCCAGTTGTCATCAGTACAGGAGGTAATACATCGCGGATGGCAAGTACTTATTGACTTATTGACTAGAGGAAATAGTCTAAATAGGGGATAATTTAAACATTGTGACATTGTTTTCTATTGAAGAAGAGCTAAAACATGTGATAGAGACAGATGATTCCACAGGTTGCAATTCAAGCAAGAAGTAGATACATTTTCCTTACTGACTTATATTCAAACAAAGGCTTTATATTTTTTATTTTTTTTTATTCAATATAATTCTTACTTCCTGTTTAGCTTCAACCAGCAAATCGGAAGACTACGTCCTGTTTTTGGTGCTGCAGCTCAGCCAGCAAAATGACAGAAGAGACAGAATCAGCTTTATGGAAAACTAGTGAAATATCAAATAAAATTCAACATTGTGTCTGGGGGTTTCCTCCCTCAGTCCAAAACCAGCAGATTTAGAGATTCAGGCAAATTGGACACGCTAAATTTACCGTGATTGAATGGTTGTTTGTCTCTATGTGACCCTGTGATGGACTGGCAACCTGTCCATCACATGGTGTGACCCCGCCTTTCACCCTACAGTATCTACAGTAACAGCACCCCAATCCCTGCTGACATAACCGGGGTTGTGGAGAATAAAGTGGTAGAAGATGAATGAATGAATGAATGTTGTGCCTGCATAACAAGCCCGCCCAAGGAGGAGGACAAGCGCTAACATTTCACTGGGCTAAAACTGTCACTGGGAGGGAGATTTATGAGCTTGTAGCAGGATACGTGTGGAGGAGATGCTTCCACTCAGCTGTGGACTTTCCTACTTTCCATTTTGAATACTGAATAAAATTCAGGAAACAGCAAAAAAAACAAAAAACATTACTGTTTCTGTTCAGACAGACCAAACAGAGGAATAACAACAACAATGAACCACCATGTTTTCTCACATGTGCTGCCCTGATAACAAGCTGTCATATCAATACAAATAAAGTTGATTTATTGATTAGTTGAGTAATAGCACAGGTTATGAGTTTAATATCCACGCTAATGTGTTGCAAGACAAAGCATATTTATCATTCACACGGGCCATTCAATGTCATTTACAGAAAACACGGCACATTAAACATTTCAAGCACAAATAAAACATGAATTAAATCAGGGATTTCTAAACTGCGCGCCCCTGAAAGTATTGTAAATGTGGTCATAAAATTAAAAAACTCTAAGTAAGCTTCAAGTAACTGCACAGTATTTAAAATGAACATTAACAATTTCCTTGCAAATTATTGTGTGTATAGTGTGGATAGTTAAATTTGGACCAATTATGAATAACTGAAAGACTGCTTTGTTTTGCACTTTCTGATTTTGAAGTTCAGATATTTTTTTTCCACCAGTTCATGAAATAAATATTATGTGGTTTTGTGTGTTGAGCAAATATGTGATTTGGTAAAAAAAGGTGTAGCCTTGACCAATCCTGCTATTCCTCCATCTCTGTCACCATCATCCTAATTTCTAGTGTGTGTGTTTAATCTTCCTCTTTAGCATATTTCTCTTTCATACCGAGAACCCGTTAAATTGTCATTCAGAAGATCTCGTATTATGCAGCTCTTGCTTTTTTTGCAATAATAAACCCGATGAGTCAGCATATTGCATTGTCATTAATTCAGCTCTGTGACTATACCTCAGCTGTGTGTTCATACAGGATGGCAAATCTGTCTTCAGGATGTCTCTCTTCCTCTTTCTCAACCTGCTTTTTCCCCCTATCTTTACTTCCAGGACCTCAACAGAGCAAACCCTTTAATAATAGATGAGCTCCTAAGTCTCTCTGGGCAGCAGTGGCAGATTCCTACAGGATTCAATCATGGCCACACTAATGAGATTAGCATGGCTAATGTGCACGGCTCTGCCTCCCTCCTCGCCGACTTACCGCTCCCTCCCAGCAGGCTCCGCACCGACGGCAGGGTACCCAGGATGTGTGGGTCGATTGCAGGGTTGCTGAACTAGGAAAGCCCCTCCGAGTTCCACCTGGGCTCCACCACAAGGTGCCGGAAGAGAAGGGAACATCCCGGGTGAAGGGGTGGGAAGAGGGAGCCAGCCAAGCAAGCGGGGTCTCCTGATGGTGTTTGGCCCGTGACAAGTGTGTCTGTGTCATTCTGTGTGTGTATAAGTGGGAAGGAAGGATGCGTGGGGAGTGCCTGGCATCCCAGCGTCTCTTCCTGTGTTTGTAAAGCCATTGTAGAAGATGGCACTTAAGACTTAAGACTGCCAGCATGGGGAGGAAAATTTGGACGGATCACGGTATGGAGGCATCATCGTCTCCTGAGGGCTTTATTGTCCACCCTGCCTAAAAATCAAAGCCTGGACAATGTTTCTTCAGACGCTGCCTTTTGAAACAAAGATCATATATACAAAAAAAAAAGATAGACATTGCCTTCCAGCTGCACAACAACCTCCAGCTTTGAAGCCTGTTTTTTTACAGATTGAGACTCGACCAGGAACCTACCGCACCACAGCAGCTGTCACATGATGTGCACTCATGTCGTGCTTTATTGTCCATTTTCCTTTAAATGGAAATATTATTTACAAAATTAACTAATCACAGACCTGGAACTACTGATTGAGACCATTGATTCCTTAATGAGATGTAAGCTGATTTGCAAGCACAGTCTATTCAATAAACTGGTTCGCCAGCAAACCATAACAGTGTGTCCAACTTTTACATAAGCTGTTAAAGCAAAGCATGCAACACAGTTTTTTGCAGTGTATCATGACTCGCAGTGTGAACGGATGGATCCAAAATGACAAAATCAATACTTCGCCAATAACCAGTGCACATGAAGAAAAAGCACTCAAAAGCAGAGGAGACGAGTCGTTGGATTGTCTTCGCTTATATCCTTACATCCTGTGTCCTTAAACCGTGTCTTCATCTCAAGTCTATTCAGATGAAAGTGGAGATAAACAACGGCACCAAAACACGAGTGTGTATCACAAATAAAGACTGAAAATGGAGAGAAACGTGGAGAAAGTGGATAAATGGTTTCCTGGACTATCAATGTTATATCAACTACAATTTTAACACCTTAAAATAATATTTTTATATGATATCAAATGAAATCAATGTCCTAGAAAAAAAGAATTACATATTTATGGCAAAGCTACGCACCCTTCATAGACTCACACACACACACATTCATAGACTGCAGACCAACGTGTTCATGCTGATAATTGATGATTTGTTATGTGCGGCTCAAGGTGAAAACTGAGTAAACTAACCTCTGCCTGTGGGAGGTTTAACCATTTAATCAAGTCACGTCAGGTTCACGGCGACACATTTGCAAAGTGACAAGATGGAGCCACACATGACATGATTGTAACCGACAGGAACCGGATTGACGCCACCAGTTTAATGACACAATAAATCTGGGCCTTCATCAGCATAATGGCTAAGATTGTAAGAATACATGTTGTTATATTATTCATGTGGTCCATTAAAAAACACAGAAGTGCATGACTCTCGTTTGATGAGATGAGGATTCCCTTCAGCTTTGCCGCCTGATCTCAGTAAAGGTAACCGAGTTAAATACTGTTATCAAAGAAGATGTTTACATGAAACTGACAAAAGACTGAGTGACTGAAGAGATTTGATTATCAGGTGAGACGACCAAGGATTGGAGTTTCTGGAGTCAGAGATGGGCTAAGTTGAAAAGCTTTATCTGAGGAGAACTGAGACAATCCTCCATCAGTCTGTCAGTCAATCCCAGAGTTATGGTATATCTAAGGTTTTGGAGAAAAGGGGAAGAAGGGAGAGATGTCAGGTCAAGATGTCTGGCCTTGTCATTTGCCCCAGTTAGGTTAGGTTCAACACAGAAATAATGAGGAACACTGTGTAGACAAATTATGGGTGCCAGGGTTACACAAAGGCCTTTGTGAGTTGCCCGTTTCAGCTGGCCTATACAGAGTTGTTAGGTTTGTGCGCAGGAATGTAAGTTGCTAATTTAGAAGAAGAAGGACGAATAATAAGTTTTCAGGTGGAGGAAAAAAAGGGTTTGTGGACTAGCAATGTGCTTGAACTTGTTATACGACGTCTGGGACATCAAGTTAGTAAGATGTACAGTAGAAGTCATGGAGATATCGCGTAGGCTGAATAAAAAAAGTTCATGAACAGATTTATAAAGCATCTCCTGTTTCATCCAACAATCCAAAAACAGGTAGATTTGGGCATTAGGCAATTTGGTGACTACCTTTGCTGTAGGTGTGAGAGTGGACGGTTCTTTGTCTCTATATGTGATCGACTATGTCAGCTGGGATTGGCACCAGCGCCCCCCACGACCCTCTGGCAGTAGAAGATGGAGGCATGGATGCTTCCAAATAAACTCCTCTTGCTGACATTGTTACAGCCATGACCGGAAATTCATTGTTTGTACCTTCAGGACAAAATTCACATAATCTAAAGTATGAATCATTTGAATCTCTTAATCATTGTCTTTTACAGTGTATTCTTCAATAGTAACACCATGTTGTTGCCAAAGCTTGACTAACCTTTCCTAACTATTACATTTATTGGTTTCCATGGTTTCCAGTTGCAGTGAGTTGGCCGTCATAGGGGAGGTTAAAAAACATCATACATGCTTGTTTTCCTCTTAGGAAAATGAAGGACGCCTAGATGTAGCATTCACTGTTGTCCATGGTCCAATGTCAGCTGATATCAGAGTTGGACGCTGACATTAGTCGCTATAGTAGATCTGAAAGCCAATTTCCAACTCTCCAGTCTCCTAAAATCTAAATTAGTGTCGCCAGCACAACATGGCAGCAACACGGCTTCATTTGTGTAGCGTGACAGACGGTGCACACGCTCTTTCCATCTTTATATACAGTAACTGGGTAAAAGGAATGGTTGGACAAGTATCGCTGACAGAACACAAAGCTTAACAGTCATTATGCAGGTGCTTACTGTGTAAGCCTCGAGATCATCGTGCTTTGTGGGAAACGATATGAAGCAAGGAAATGAGTGTCATGAGATTAACAAAGGGGGCTTCAATCAGGAACTGGCGTGGAGGGACGTATAGAATTCTAAATGGAGCTGAGAGCCAGATGAGCTGATCAGGATTTAGTCCTTTATTCCACTTGTGCTGCACGTCCTGTTCTCACCAGGAAGGAAAAACACTTTTCCGAACTTTCACTTGAAATGTAGTTCACAGCCTCTCACTGGAGTGTGAGAGGCAGGACTTGAATCCTGATTTTTCAGAACTCAGATTACAAGACCTGAAGCACTGACTGCATGTGGACTCAAACCTTTTTGTTAGGTTTTTGTTTTTTTGGAACAGGCCGTGTTAATTGAAACCCTATGTTCATGCAGCTTAATTGCTGTAAAATTGGAATATTATTGCTGGAACATTAGCCATGGTGAGGGCACAGGAACCCACGATATACATACTGTTCATATATATATATATATATATATATATATATATATATATATATATATATATATATATATATACATACATATATATATATATATACACACATAATTATGATGATTAAGAGAATTTCCAACATTTTACACAAGATCCCAAGATACAATAATGGTTTGTGAGTAATTATCTAGAGCAGGGGTCACCGACCTTTTTGAGACTGAGAGCTACCTGAAGACTAGAGATTAATATGGAGGGCTGTCATAATTAACATTTTATGCAATTTACCATTTAAAAAATTATTATTATGCATTTCAATTGCATACGCATCAATTCCAGTGCATACTCACTGATTACGATTATCACAGCTTTTAGAAACTAAGTGATTTTATATCCATATTGGCACCATGTTCTTTGTGATAAGAAGTAGACGTGCACCTCCTCTGGACTCTGTTTCTGAAATCTGACCAGTGGTGGGAGACTTTGACCAATCAGGGTGGAAGTTCAGAAGAGAAGACACCTCCTATTGCACTAATATTCTACTAAGCAGCTGCGTATAAACGTCCCTTCAGTGGAAAGGTCACTGTTCCAGCACTGGTCACAAATGCATATGACGG
This sequence comes from Solea solea, assembly GCF_958295425.1. Classification (NCBI taxonomy): domain Eukaryota; kingdom Metazoa; phylum Chordata; class Actinopteri; order Pleuronectiformes; family Soleidae; genus Solea; species Solea solea. Next base: position 26,165,271 of record NC_081143.1, read on the forward strand.
AAAACTACTGGGGGAAAAAATGAATAGGGAGTCTTTAAGAGAGTTAATAAAGCACATGTCAGAAGACTGTCTGAGGTCATCGGTCATACAGTGTTTGCATCCGTTCATGCTCGTGTGGTGGGAGGGGCTGAGGACAAAGAGCGTGCATCCCAAAATGCTGCAATTCAACCAGGGATGAAACTCAACACAATACTACTACTACTGTACTACATGTGTGCTAGAGGTGTAAAATATTGCGTATGTATATAAAATATATGAATCTTAGGCATCTGAAATTCTTTGGAAATTATTTTAATTAGACTACACCTGTCTTAAAAATGTGAATATTTTAGGAATCTTTCAAAAAACTTGTTTAAAACTAAAAAATAACAAACTGAATTCACATTTGTATGCTCAAATTAATCAAGTATAATGTTCAACCACTAAAACTAGTTTTTCTGTTCAGGAAAGCAAGTAAATAACTATAATTTGACATCTTAATCAAGACATAATAACATGCTTTACTATTTTTTCTGGCTTTTTTTGTAAAACAGTAAATTTGACAATCCATGGATAACAATAATAATTATATCTTAGCATTAAAAATATCATTTTGGTTAAAGAGCTTCTACATATTGGTGTATTAACCATTACAGAAACAATGCTGTTATATTCAGGGCAGCTGTGACTTTGGGTGGTGGTCTAATTCATTTGTTAAGCACTGTAATCGTGTGGAGGACAATAAAAGGGAGAAGATGGTTTTTTTTTTTATGAACAAAATAAAAACAACAGTCATATAAATAAATACAACCCAGTTTCTTCCTCCTCCTGCTGCTAGGAGGTAAGTAGGACAACGTCTGTCATTTTAACCCAGTAACTTCCTCCACACCAGACGCTGAGAGCTGCACATCTGTCAAGTGCAAAGTGGGACAGAATCGGAGAGGAAGTGCAAAACCCAAACCAAAATAACCCCGATATGTAGGCCACTGCTGACGAACATGATGAAGCAAAACTTGACCCGGACGCTGCTGTGTCGAATATTATCAGCAGTGTTTCAGCTCAACTGACAGAACCCAAAGAATTTATAAAATCTAAGATTTTGAACATTCTGAACATTCCAGAACAGGGATCAGCACCTGCTGCCATGGCAACAGGAATTCTACTTTTCCAACCAAACTACTTTTGCCTGAATTGGTCATAGATACCATTAAAAAAAAAAGAACTTCACATACCACTGCCTTTTCAGCCTAAAATGCCACTGGGCATTGTCAAGGGCTCTCGCTAAAAAGAGCTTCTGTGGGAGAGCCATCAGCTTCAGCTGGCTGCCCTGTCAAACCCGGCGCTGAGTGCTGGACTTATTAGAAACTCAATGCCTCGGTAGAATTGAATAGGAGGTGAAATGACAGCTGATCTGCCCCAGAATGTATGAGGTTTTCAGAGCGGAGTGAGCACCATGAATTGACTCACTCACCTTTAACTGCGTGGATAGGTGGAACTCCACACGACGGCAGAGAAAAGAAGTCCTGCCCAGACGAGGACACCTCCTCCTCCTCCTCCTCCTGACCTGCGAGTGCGAGTGCCACTGATTTCTTCACAGAATTTTAACACAAAGGTGTTTGTTTCAGGTGTCCTTCGCTATATTTTGCCCAAGCAACAGTGTGAAATTGTGGTTTCAGGTTGTGGTGTTGTTGTGAGATCCGGATTTCCCCGCGCCAGGGAGCTGAGGCAGGGAAACGAGGCCGTTCACCCAGCAGACGCTTCTCTTGACGCTTCTCAGACGCAGAACTGGAAAAGAGATAGAAAAGACAGGCGGGTGTTTACGTGTTAATAAGACTTTAAATTACACTCGGGTCATGCAGGGAGATGGAGATAAAGACTGAATCAATGCAAAACCTAAATTAGCCAGACAACCTTGATTAGGCGCGCATACCAAGTGGCCTCTTCCTGGTTGAAAAATCGTGTTTGGTCAGACACTTCCTCATATTCATGAGCAAATTCAATACCTGATTAATTATGTTTGCCGCGACCATGTCTGTGTTTGACTGGCAAACAGAGAAAGACGAGATTGTTCACGGCCTGAAGAGACTGAAACCTACGAAGATGAAATGACTCACAAAATATGGAGATTAAATATTGAAAGAGACAAAAAAAGAGGTAAGTGGACCACATTCTAAAATGTCCTGTCGAGTCCGAAAGTGACAAAGTTTCGACCACTGCTGTTTACAAAAACACTAAATGTTCTCTTGCACAGGAAAAATAAACAATAATAATCATGACTGAGACCGAAGGAGGCAAGGAAATCTTATGTACAGCATTTTGGTCGACTGTGGTTCTTTTAAAGTGCTTTTCAAACACGTTTGGAATGGAATTAAGGAAATCAAACTTCAGAAGATAAAACTCACATTACAGTTTATTGCTATTATCACTCCACACAGTGTGTGTGTGTGTGTGTGTGTGTGTGTGTGTGTGTGGGTGTGGACGATCCAAATTTCCATGAACATTTGAAACTGCAGACGCTGATCAGAATCTAATCTCACTAAATATTGACTCATCCCTGGTTAGGGTTAGGGAAAGAGTGGTTATAATAGGGCATTCTATTCTATTCTAATAACATAATGGTGATGGTTTGACGTTTCCAATCACATTTTAAAGTCACATTTTCCAGGTCATGTGACTCAACTTGGTGAAAAACACTGATATATATATATATATGTATATATATATATATATATATGTATATATATATATATATATATATATATATAAATATATAAAACAGTCAAAGTTTAGTACAATTAAACAGTAAAGTTAAGAATTATTGAAATGATGGAATCTGACTACATGCAGGTGTCACCACCAAACCACCCAAGTTAAGTCTTTAAAAACAAAGGATTATTATCATATCTTTTATCATTAAAAAAAGATTATGAGAAGAAACAGCTATTATAACTTATTTTAGTTAATTAGTGGTGGAAAAAGCCTGACTTTGGTCCAGTGGATGAGGTTTTGTGCACGTATAGTCACGGATCCATTTCTGAAATGATTGCTCCCGCAGTCGTCGGCTCTCATGCTGCAGAGATTTTAGGGAACATGGCATTAAGTACTTGCAGGAGGAGGGCATCAATTTTGTCCCTACTGGCGATAGAAATAATTAACTAGAGAGAACTGCACCTAGTATGGAATAATTCCCACCGTCCCACATCATATAAACACGCCCCGCAGACACACACATGCATCTGCTTGGCAAAGCAGGGCACAGTGAAATGTCAGGGTACGAGACGCTGCCAGCTCATCTGGTATCAAAGGGGCGGAGACACAGCCGCTTTTCGAGAAACCTCTTTCCTTTCTTTACACCTTTTTCCCTCCATCTACGTGAAAATCCCCGGGCTTTAAGTAAAGGTTAGATGTGAGAGGGTCGGATGCAGTGTTCTGTGCAAGAGGAGAGAGTCAAGATGAGGGGGGAGGGGGGGAGGGGGGGGTAAGAGGCGTGCTCAGCTCGACAGATGGAGGGAGAAATAAAATTAAATGTCAGAAACAGGAGGTTGCTGTCTATAACCTCACAGAGATGCTGGTCTGGAGCGTGTGTGGAGGTGGCAGGAGCCGGGCAGTTAGAGCACAGAGTGGGCGGAAGGAGCAGCACAAGGAGGGGGAAAGATAAAATGAAGTGGGTGATGATTAAAGCACTGCTTGGTTTAGTTGAAAAGACGGAAAATGAACAACAAAGACTGAGAAATTCTCACAAAGACGACAAATCAAGACTCCTTTACACCTGGTATTAGAATGGGTTTACACCTGGTGTTAACATGCCTCCCCGGCGTCCACATCAGGATCCGGTCGCTGGTCCTTCTTACGTCACCATGTCAACAACAACGTTAGCCACACGTGAACTAACACTATTGTCTGTTTCCAAGGAGGGGAAGAAGTCGTCTTTGACAGGCGTAAAAAAAAAAAAAAACGGTGGTTTCACGGATCGGAAAAACAATCCGTCCTCGTGTGTGTTTACGCCTGTACTTAGAAGCGGTCAGATGTGGTCAGATCACAGACTAAAGGGAGTAAAGGGAAGAAATGAGAAGAAAAGCGAACAGTGCTGATCCTGGTCCGAGTTTTCCAGACTGATTTCTTTTTAAAATCTATTCAGTAGAGAGGACTCTCCTCTAGAGCTGGAATAAGAATTAGAGGAGCTTATATCTGCACACAGAAAGTGTGCAAGTAGTTTTAGTGAATTTAAAGGAGTCTGAGGCACATTGAAGTGGCAACCTGTTTGCCGCTCTTGCAGGACGTAAAGCTTCTGTACTCGTGCTTTTCGTGAGGCAATAAACTCCAAAGAAAATCCAAGAAGGAAACGAGGCGATGTAAAAGAAAGTGCAGCGATTTGTTGTCACTCCACATTGAACACAAAATAAAAGTTGTCAAGCAAAATTCTTGGTATAAGGTCTGTCACCTCAAACTAATTGACAGGAAAAAATAAGTTTTTTAATGCCTAAATGACAGCTACGGTCAGAAAATTGTTGCTCCCGTCCTGCTCCGATAACTTAATTAGATGCAGAGATGCCGACAGGTGCCCACATGGCTCATTTACTGCAGTTTACTACCACAAGCTGTGCTTTACGGCAGTACCAGTTTGTGATAGCAGGACAAAATAAGAGCATAATAAAACTTATCTAACGGAATAAACATTAATTGATTAATTATTATAAATTAAAGCAAAATAGGTTAAGCACAAAAAATGCAAACATAAACCTTATATTTTCTATGGCTCTAACACACATTGAACCATTCAGGTTAAGATGGACAAGTTTTATCCAATAAAAATGTCTGCTGAGCATGTTTGTGTGGTTGTGCTTATTGCATTGTTGCTAACTAGTTTATGTGCAATATATGATATTAAACTACAACCAAAATGGTGAAAATGGGGCTTCCCTACATGTTACCAAAGGAAATTTTGTTTCTGACACCCCCAAAAATGGCTCTTTCGGGGTTAAGACCTGGTTTTAGGGTTAGAATTATGTTAAGGTTGGTGTTTGGGTAAAGGTTAGTCCCACTATGAATGCTATACAAACATGTGTGTGTGTGTGTGTGTGTGTGTGTGTGTGTGTGTGTGTGTGCGCAGATGAATTTTACATGATTTAAAAACACAATTTTTAAAACACTTAGAAACTTTTTTTAATCATGCAGATTTGGTACATTTTCCTGTTGGGTGACAAAGTCAGGAGTGATATTTCTCATCACTATTACAGCGACTTTAACCGCACTCATGTTTTAATTTATCTGTCACTATATTAACACCAATAAATATGTGATTTCTTTATCTAATTGTTTCAAGTAGAGAGTGAATTCACTGGTGATTAAAGATGCAACAATGTCACCATGTTTATTACATGTTACTGAAAGTGCACATGAACACATGGACAGGAAACCTGACTAAAGCAGGGACGCGTAATCCGCTGAGCAGTCTGCAACAGTTGTGTTTGTTAATGAGCGTCTGTGTGAGTGGGTTGTTATTATGGTAACTCAATGGGATATACTGTTGAAGGTATACACCACCATTCAGCCATTTTTTAAGCCCAACCCTCGTGTGGATTCAGGCCACAACAAAGGGGTGAAAATGATGTTTTGATCCTCTGCAGTGGCCAACAGTCAGCCTGAGGCCACAATCCATCAAGAGACAGAAAAGGCCAGAGAAGTGATAAGATATCGAGGGACGGCACAGAGGGCGGACAGAGAAGGACACGGGTGGGAAAGGAAAATGGAGTCTGTTGATCAATGAGGGGAAAAAAGGCAGAAGTAAGAAGGAAGAGGAGCCTGTTAACCTGACCAAACAAAAAAAACGGTGCTTTTGAATAATTCACCAAGAAGAGACAAGGCATTAAGTCCACATGAGTGCAAAACAAAAGCAGTTTGTGCCTCTGCAACAGCTGCAGTCGCAGAGGAACACGTCACTTTGACGAGAGAAAGAAGTTGCTAACAATTAAAATTCACAGTTTTATTTCGTCAAAGTTTTTTTTTTCTTTTCTCTAAAACACCAAAGTCACCACTGCTTGATTTCCCTTAACTGTCAGCCAATCGCTTCACAGCACATCAGTGGCTCTGTATTTACCGCCGTTCTAATTGGCTGTTAAGTGGCACAGGGTGGTCCTGTCTGTACTCCTGAAAACGGATAATTAACTGGAACAAAACGGAGGCTTTATGGGGGTTTTCTTCTCCTCATGAGGTGACACTTAGACACTTCACCCAAAGAGGGAAAAATCCCTTTGGTCCAATTACACAAATTTGACATGATCTTGGTTGATATGGAGGAAAACGTTTTTGCCATGTGTTAAACATGTCAAATATGATGCCCTGGGGAATTCATTAAGAAAGAAAAATCGATAATTCATACAGTTGTTATGTTTGTTTTAATATTTCTTATTGACAAAAATCATACAGTTAATAGTTTAAACTATTATATTAATACTTATTATTATTACTATTAATAGCTATTGACAAACCATGACAGATTTATCATTTGGCCCAAAAATGACACATTAATCAGGCTTTTTCTTGCTCTGATACAAGGATAACTACGTGGATAGGAATCAATCTGCTGAAATGTGTAAAGCCCAACACAGACTTATAGGAGGATCTTCCTCTTGGTGAGCAAACTAATGGGGATTAAAGAACGATTTAGCTCAGCAATGCCAAATCTCTCATGCAGGTACGAGAAGAAGAGAGCGAGTAAAGGCCTTTGCACACAATACACGTTTTACTGTCTATTTGCACGTTATTAGCAGTTGTTATCCTTCAAGTTTTCACATCAGTGAAAGTGGGATTCTGTTTAGCAATATCGCAGCTTTTATTTGAGAGGTGTGAGCGTTTCTTGCTCCGTGCAGACACCTACGAATCAGAATGTGCTGCTGACCAAAAACCTTTATTTTTTAGTGTGTGGAAAAAAAAACACTCTTCAAAGTGTCCGACGGACTTCCTGAAATATATCCCGAAGCTGCTGTGTCACTGTTGATGTGCAAAGGCCTTAATGGAGTTGAGGGAGACTCGCCGAGCCAAAACAGCTGGCAGGGTGGAGATTTGGCATTAGAGTGAAGGAGGAGGCAGACGGACTGTGAAAGACAAGGCTGAGGGAGAAGATGACAAACACACACACACACACACACACACAGGGTTCAAATGTGGATGTGGAGCAGGGAAAGAGAATGGCGGCGTTAACAGATCGCGAGCGATGCTTTGAGAGTGAGGCTTTAAAGGTGAAGACGGATCAAACGCATTGAAATGCATTTCTGCATTTGAAATGAGGGCGGTGGGGCTGAGAGTGAGTGACTGCATGTTCCCCGTTAGTCTGTTGTCCTTGGCAACCATATATTTTTTCATTTTATTCTCACCTTTTCTCTCTCCGTTAAATCTCTTTGATATCGCAATCGCTTTCCCCTCATCCACACAGTCCCGAACTGTCTCCGACTCTTATCTGGAGCTGGTTTTCCCTCTTCTCTCTGCCGCCTCACACTTTTCTGTCCTAATCACCATGTCTTCTCCTCTTCCTTTAGCGCCACCACATCCTCTCCTCCTCATCATTCCATTTGGATGACAGTCAAACAGCAGAGGACTATTGTCTCAGACACGACCCAACGTAACGTACACCCAGGGAGACGGATAACTTGTGCAGAGAATATTAACAGGCAGAGCCGAGTCCAAAATCCAAACACTTTAATCCACCGGGAATAAGCAAAGTCATACATAGCAAGGCAGTCGAAAAGCAGACGAACAAATCCGGCAAGGGAACGGCAAAAAATTACAAAAACCAAAAATACAAAACCACAATGCAAGAGAGCGATGGTATCAAAGACAATCCGGCAGGAACATGTGGTGAATGCTGGACTATATATCAACTAGTTGATTGGTTTAGTCATTGGGGATTAAGGAGCCGTCCACATGGAAACAGGTTTAGGTGTACGCATGCTTTTTCCATCGTTGATTCTGTCCATTTCTTACCTCACGAGGTTTCAGTTTACTTTCTCAAATACGAGCTAATTGCGGCCAAACGGTTGCCTTTGCAGCAAGAAGACCCGGGACTATGTCGGATGAGATTGGCACAGCGCCCCCTGTGATAAAGCGAGATACAATGGATGGATGGATGAGACGATTGCGAATCACAGGGTTTTTTAAACTGTGTCTCATGGAGAGGAATTCCAAAAATAACATTATTCTCCTAGTAGAATAAAAGAAATGTAATATTTTAATTATTGACTAACTCTTGTGTAAACTGAATAAGCCATAGTAGGAACCTTTTTGAACTTAAATAGCAGTGAGTGATTATTCCAGTGGATCAATTTTCTCTCTCAGTTATTAACTGAACCCCCAGAAATCCTGTCTGTCTGCCTGATGAGTGTCCTTTATCTGACAGTTAGATGTTGCTAAGCTTCTGCTCTTTCAGTGTATATCAAGCCTGGAATTATCTTTGAACAGCAGCTTTGTTCTCCTTCCACTGAAGTGGATGTAAAGCACGGACATGTGGAATAATTATGGTGCTGAGTCCGAGTGGATAGCCCACATTGCAATTACGACGCCGCTACCTAGTGTCAGAAGATCCAGAATTCGCAAACATACATTTTTATGTTCACGATACAGATTCCTGGTAGATCCCTGTGAGCTATACCATGTCCTCAGTCCACCTCCATTTCTTTCAATCCCAACCACCATTAACCAGCACAGCAACACTGTCCATTTAGCTATTTAACAAGCAGGAGTGGAGGATATGGACGGAGAGACAGAGGCTGAGGACAGATGGAGAGAGAGAGAGCCTGAAGACAGCGGTGAGGGCTATTATGACAACCTCTGAGTATGTCAAAGAAAGATGACTCAACAGGAGAAAGAGAGGGATTAAATTGTTGACGGAAATGTGCAGTGGGAGGCAGAAAGAGAGCACTTTCAGTCTCAGGCGAGTGGCTGATGAGAAAGACAAGGATCTAAAAGTACATTACAAATGCAAAAGAAACAACGTAAGAGGCCTCACTTCAAATCCATACCGAGCCATTTCACTTTGATCCGGTCATTTTTCTCCATTTCTGATCTGTTCTCTTTCCTGCTTTGAATTCACTGCTGCTCTTTCGCTCTTATCGGTTGTCCGGTTTTGGTTTTTTTTCACCGAAACATGGACAAATAAAAAGCGAGGGACGATACTTCACCTTAAAGGTTTTTTGAAGAGTGGTTGTACGAATGGCCGCCTCATGAAAACTTGCCAGCGACGACTAAATCTGATCTGATTTGAAACAGCAACTTGTGTTTTTTTGTTGTTCATCCACTGCTGCCACAATCACAATTAAATGTGTTATTGTTTGACTTTGATGTTTTAAAACCTTTATTCAGATTGAACTAAGTGAGACACATACAAACAAGGCAGCAGTGGACCAGCAGCTACTGTGTCCCAGTGATCAAAAAAAAGCTATGGACTTTGGTATAGAAGAGTTTACAAATATCAGTTTCCAGATAAAATAGGCGATCTAACGGCCAGATAACGCTGCAGACACTCTTAGGATGCCACTGACTTAAGTTGGTGTAGATTTTCTTAGGTTAAGTGGAGAAAAACTGATCTGTTTTTCCATCCGTTGCCATTGGCAGCCATGTAGAATCATGACGTTTGCAGGCGTCACCTGCAACAACCAGGCTCCTATTGGATGATAACGGCTGTCAATCACACTGAGGAAGACTTGAAACTATAGCAATTGAGAACATTATGTCCTCTTCTTATTATTGTTATTGTTCCTAAAAATTAATGGCATTTTTGAGGGCCTGAACACACCCCACAACTCAACGTCTGAAAGTGGTTCGGCGAATGGGCGTCAAAAAATTGGAAGTAGGAGGGGCTAAAAACCTGACGCAAAAAAACTATTAGGTGCGATCTGATGTCAGGTTTAACGCACATGGTACATTCATTTATTCGGTTGCGACATTCAAAAGAGTGAATGATGACCTACACTCTGAACCCAACAGGAAGTCGGCCATCTTGGATTGAACGCCAACTCGGAGGTGATTTTGGAAATCAAGCACCAATGGTATTTGTCCTAGAGTTTACGGCATTACCCCTTTGATAAGCTCTTATTTTTCTCCTTTATACTTTCTATTTACCTTCCCTTACTGATTATTCTCACTCATCTAATTAATCGTATTCCCTTATCTGCGTCTCCCGTTGTCTTCACACCGCACATCCTTGTCACGTCTGTTGAATCTGCCCGGGGACCCACTGCATTGACAAACCCCAGACTTTCCCATAGTCACATGACTCGACAAGGTTTTTGCGTCTATTGATCCCAAATGACTCACCGTCAGAGGGCTTCTGTGACCCTTCCTTAATTGGTCCTGACAATGCACTCTGGCTAATCTATGGTTTGGATCAGTCTGACAGTGACAAACAATTAGGAGTGGAGCATGTGCAGGTGGCTTTGACCATTTTCTATCTCCGCCAATATAATGGTGATGTGTGCGCGTGCAGCACATGAGTGGACAGCTTCATTAATGAGGGCAGCGGATGTTGGCCGACAGTGCGCTCAGAATTTCACATTTCATATTAGCAGGCTGACGGTTACTTCACTTTAAAATACGGGAAATATTTAATGAAAGCGTTTATTCAAACGTTGCCACAACTCAAACAATACAGGTGTGTCTGCACCACTTATCCTTTGACCAGATTTTTCCGAATATATACAATTGATTGTGAGAACCTCTTTCTGAACATACTTAATGTCCTGTGTAATGTATACTGTGTAAGATTTTGTATTGTATACGTTTTAGTTGTATTGTAATTGTCTGATCATTGGGGGTAGTTCAAGGTAGTTCTACCTCGCCTGGATTACAGATTTAATTTGTAAGTATTCAAGAAACGTATTACATTTGATGCCATATTGTTCCACCAGGTTTCTGAAATGGGGATGAATTTGTTTTCTTGGATAATTTGTTCCGAGTGCCTTATTGCTTTTTCTTGCCATGATGTTATAGGTTTGACGTTGTTTTAATCCAGATTGGGATCAATTTACTGTACATGTGACATGTGAGCAGGAGAAGATGAGTGAGTGAACACCATGAGTGCCAGCTCGTACCATCCGACAGGTTGCAGGTGTCGGTGGATGCGCAGTGGACAAAATATCACACAGGCCGACCACCTGTTCTTTTGAGGACGATGGTTAATTGAGGTGAGAAAAACCTTGTGACAATAACCTTTAACGTCTTCAAGGGAAATCTGTATAAACACATACTTGTACCCTGAACGTGAGCAAATTGCAGAGTGTATGTTCTCTGCTTTGGAGTTGCTGGGAATGTGTCGTACTCTGTAGACAGATTGTACATTTTCACCCAAGAATAACGTTAACACATGCAATTCCTTGGTCTGCGGAAGTGGCTGCTGAGTCTGAATGGACGGCACAAACTCTGGCACATGTTCTTGGGTAAAGTATCTTGGAAGGAATCTGTCATCAAAGGTGATGCCAATTAAATGTGTGTGAACACTGGGCTCTCAGTGTTACACACACACACATACAGCATTGAGTGAGGCCACAGGACTTGGACTAATGAATAAAGTGGGAACATTAATAAGTGGGGAATTGATTGACTTCATATCTGGGCAGTTATCTTCTCACAAATGAACCATAAATATGTGGACAAATGACTCCATTCTTTTTATCTGTGTTCCATGCTTCATTCTCTTTCATAAATCACCATGACATGGTTTGCCGGCCAATTAGGGCGGTTTCCTGGGGTGTGAGTTGGCATGGAAACCATACACAGCAGGCCAAGGTGACAGTAGGGGGGCAGGAGGTGATGGGCGTACAGTATATAAATACCGCTGCGTGGACGAAAACAACAACAAAAGCATGGATCTAAACACAGTCAAAGAAACATATGGCAGCTCTGGCGGGGTAGAGAGAGGAGGTGGGGATGTGTATGACAGACTTTGGGGGAGGAACCAGCAGCAAAACAACACAAATCCTCACCAATGTTACACTTAATTTAAAAAAAAAAAACTAACAATGATGTCTTTCAGCTTTGTCTACGATTAGCTACCATAGGTCACTAGTGTGTTCTGGTCTGGTTTTTTGTTTCCATTGATCAATCTACATCTACAATTAACCTGTCAATATTGCAATTCTTTTGTTAGGCTGAAGTTCGATATATATAATTTGTCACTTCAGGCTAAGCACTTAAAGATCCCACGTGCTCCAGAGCTTCCAGAAGCTAACAATGTGTCTGTGAGTATAAAAAGTACATTAAACTGAAAATACGCAGAATCTTTTGAAGCTGCTTTTGAAATGTTTTCTCGGTTAATAAGGCCAGCACTTAATTCAAGGCTTTCATGTGTGTAGTCTGTATTTAATACTGAAACACAGATGCCTTAAATAGCTCACTGGGATTTATTTTATTTTTTTTAGTCCTTGATGTATTCATAAAACATTTAAATCGATCCTTTCATGTCTATTCTTTGAGGAATTGAATTGGCTTCGGTCATGAGTTTACCATGATACAGTCTAAGTGAATTCTGAATTATTAGCCATTAACAAACAAAAGACTATCAATTTGTGCTGCACACAAAGAGCGAATACAGTGCTACTTTACCAGTGGAGTCAGGGCCTGTTACGTTTAAACACAGTTGCTTATAAATTGTGTTTTCGTGAGGGATTTCAGAGGTCTACCGGGTATTTTGGGAGCATGTGTGGTCGATTTTAATGGAGTGGCAATAATGGCAGGACAGACATGAGGTGACCAAAATATGGGCGGCAGGCCAGAGCACATTGTCCTCTCTGTGGGAAAGCTGGAGACTTGCCGAGTCCAAAGACTCCTGAAGTAGGAGCTCAAGTTTCTTTTTTTGTTTGTTTTTCGGATGTCTAGTTTGTCAAAGTGCAAATGACTCTTTCACTTGCATATCATTTTCAGATTTTTGTTGTTATGGTAGTCGATAACTTTATTATCCCCATGGGGCAGTTGGGTTTGCGGCACAATCACAAGTTGTTACAGGACACCAAATATACTCAGGAACATCCTTCCTCCCCACCCTGCACCATGGGTGTGACTGCAGGCCAGGTGCACGTCCAGCTTATTTCAACTCATTTAGGGACAGAAACATAATCCCATGTACAGTAGTTTACTGGCAGTTGTGTCTCAGTGGCCTTACCAAACCAGCAGATTACACAGTAGGTTTAGTCTTTGTAAACAGTAACTTTATTTGTTTGCTTCCTTCATCTGTCAAAGGAAAACTATCAGACCTGGGTAAGGGAGCGTTTGTATGTATACAGCAGCAGAGCGGAGGCAGACATTGAACTTCTGAACGACCAGGTTTTTGAGCAGTAGAATTAACTTCTGAAACTTTACATGCTTTCCTTTAAACTCCCACCTGGTGGCAGCTTTCTCACTTCATAGCAATGTTGCCGTTACTTCCGTCTTGACATAAAACAAATAACGGGAATCACGTGGCATCACAAGATCCAAACATTTCTATCCTAAGAAACGCAGCAGGATAATCTGTGCTAACACAACAATGAACTCCGTCATATCAATCACTGCAACAGCCTCCTGTCAGCTCAACACAGACACTCTCCATCATTCATTTTGTACAGTGACTTTTCAGAAAATCCTAATGAAATGAGCTTAAGGTCAGGCCAATTAGCCACAAGATGAATCGTGACCGTAAAACATTGGATTCAGAGTAAGTATATATGTTGGCAAAGATAAAGATAAAGATAAAGATAAAAGGCAAGTTGGGTTCTCCGGTTCCCTCCCACAGTCCAAAAACATGCCGGGGTTAACTGAACATGAATGGGAGAGTAAATGCTTGTTTCTTTCTTTTTCTTAGTCCTGCAATGGAATGCTGCAAAAATGCACAGAACATTACGTTTACTTCCATTCATTTGGACAGCCTAAACAAAGCCTTACCCCTAACCTTAACCACAACTCAACTTGACTTAACTTAACCAGAATTCAATTCTCCATTTAGCCATTAACTCACACACACACACCTACATCCACTATCACGCCCTGGCATCATTTTCATATGTTTGTTTTGATGCAGTCATGAGGCTTCATTTGCATAACACTCATTTACATTTCTCATTTAAGGCTGATTGTTTGCGGAGAGACGACGCTGCTGCCCGTTTAAGCATTCATCTGGATGACCCGTGTTTAATGGGTAATGTGCTTCACTTGGCCGTAACAGCCCGCCCCTCGAGAGTCGCTTTCACTAACTGGTGACATATGAGAAGTGCGTGGCAGTCGTTTAAGGTGTTTAAGGCTGCTTCTTGTTTTTCTGCAAAACAAGAAGCAGCATGGCTGCTTCTTGTTTAAACATCTCCCTCTCTCTCACACACACACACACACACACAATTTCGATCACTTTACCTGCAGTTTGCTCTACATAAGCTGCAGTTATATGCAAGCAAGTAAAATCATGCCAGTATTGCTATGGATTCCCATGAAACACACACACACACACACACAGTGTGACATTGGTTCCTATGGCAACTCGTGCTGTAACCAGGCATCTAATAAGACATAATCCAGTTTGCCCTTTCATACCAACTAAAGACATGTATTTTTTTTTTCTTTTCATTTAGCACACGTAGCACACCATTAGGGAGGGAGGCCGATGACTTTCACTTCATAAAGTTATTATGTGCATAACAATTTTTACCCTTATAAGAACCAGTTATGTCCCATTGGCGTTATTGTTCAAACTCAGTTTGGATCCTCTGATCCACACTCATACTCGACACCTTGAGTTTGTTTACATGTAATATCTAAGTGTCAGAGTCCAATTAGGTCCGATAATGCCTGGTGTTTGGTGATAGTTTAGTTTTTAAACTGAGGTCTTCACTAACACTGACTAGCAGATGCCACCATCTTCATAGATCTGCCTGAAGACCAGACACTAGCTGCCAGTTGTTAAGAAAAAAAACAGATTTTTGCCACATAATCGAAGCCAATGTGCCACCGTTGCTCACCGTTACACAGTCTTTTCTTACTGAAATTGAAGTTTCTTTTCCCACACCAAACCCCAGAGAGAAAACCTGTCATTTTAACTTTAGACCAGCTGCTCCTGTGTCCCCGCAAACTAAAACCAATCCTTTTGTCCATGGACTTTGGTGCATGAGAGCAGAAAAGGGATAAAGTACAAGTGTGTTACCAGAAAATGACTTTGGTAGAATTTAAAGTCGCCATTCAGAATATTACTTGAGTAAAAGTCTTAAAGTACCTGACATTTATTGTACTTAAGTATCAAAAGTAATGTTCTGCTATAAAATGTTCTTAAGTATTAGAAGTAAAAGTATTTAAACAAAGTGAGCAATTACAATTTTGAATATGACATTTATTGTGGCTTCTTAACAATAAAAGCATAATAGGTACAGGCGAACAACTTCAAACAACACTAAAATTAATGAATGTGACAAGCTCGCTCTCTCTCAACCTCCCTGTGTCTGCTTGTATTTTTGAAACTTTTTGAAACTTTTGGAGTCCGTGGAGCTTCTAGACGTCACACTGTGTTTTAATAAAGACAGAATCTGTCGTTTATCTGCGTGAGCTCGCTAGCTCACCGGTTGGCTGCTCAGCTGAGAGCCGAAACCCGGCGTCCGGAGTGTACAACAGAAACCCGCAGACCAGAGCCTCGTGTCGGACACGGAGGAAAGTCCACTTGGAAAGTCTACTTAAGTACAGTAACAGAGAATGTGTACTTTGTTACATTACCACACTGCAAACATAGACTTAAGCAAGGGATGAATATATTAGATGAGCTTTTTGGTCGGTAAGTTTTGCAATACACTGCTCGATCTACGTGCACCGTGGACTATAACAGCTTGAAACTGGCCCTTTTCCTGCCGCGATGGTGCTGAAGAAAGAGTGAGTGAGTGGAACTATGTTATTCATAGCAATTAGAGTAAAACCCTGTGTAAAAAAAAAAAAAATAGCAGCCGCTCCACAGACTCCCCCTGTGTGAGCAATAGTGACGTATAACACGCTGCAAATCGCTGATGCAGCCGTCACACACTGCACATGCATCTATCGTGGACTGTAGTCTGTGACTGCACCACGTTTTTGAGTGGATTTATTAGCGCAGCACCATTTAGAGTGAAGTTTAATTTCACTTCTGTTGGCGTAGAACACCAGGAGACGTCAACTTTCCCCCTCCAGCTCTTTTAATAAGTATATAATGATATATTACACACGTAGTGCTTTTAATACCACCCTGGCCAAATTCAGCACTTTTACACAAGAGTAAGTAAACTGGATTTAGGTGAGTATTGGGGACTGACAGAGAAGTTTTGTGGGGGCTGAAATTGAAGCTGTGCTATCGTAAATGGCTTTAAGGCGCGAGGGCCTCTTAGCTTGGCCATGTAACAGGCAGATAATGGATCCTGGTGGATTCCAAGGCACGTATTTGGAGAGAGAGCACAACATCGTCCAGGTATCACACAGAACAGACATCCAGCTCTGCTCCTGAGGACACTGTTTACCCCACTGTGTGCATGTGCCTCTAATTCATGTGAACTGATTCACACACGACTGAACAACAGTGCAGCTGTTGCATTAATCCCACTGATTATGCTTCAAGTTAATTATACTTAGTTCCTGGATTATCATTGACTTGTGTTGGACCTGCTGTGGCAAATTTACTGCGTTTTCTATCTTTTTGTATTTTCCTGTTGTTTTACAGCAAATCATTGCTCTACTGCCGCACACCGCTGTGTCCGTCACGGTTTGGTCTCTTGAAATAAACAGTTCAAACAGCCGTAAAAAAAATGCTTTTACTGATTTCTATTTACATTCTGACTGTCTATGCACAGTGAAGGATGCAACATGTGATTTTTGGATTATATCGGATTGACCCAGTGATTTCGACTAATATCGGACCGATCCCAATTCCCATCCGCATTAAAAAAAAAACCTGTATATTATTTTAGTAAAGTGGCTGCACATCTGCTGGTTGTGTAAATATTTCACAAGAATTCAGTGATATCACACGTATCACAAAATGTGTGATGTTTTTCTAACCCCCCCGACCTTTCACTGGTCTTCTGATTTACCACTCAGACCCTGCAGCCTGTGACAATGTGTTGCATTGGGTTGCATCACGCTGACGTCCTCTCGCTCTTAAAGAGCCCCCTAAGTCTGGCAGCAGCATGTTGAGATTCCGTTAACTGTGGACACTGGCCTCACACACAGTCTTGTATAAAGTACTTGAAAGCGATATATTTGAGCAAAAGTACAAGTATCTTACCACAAAATGACTTTGGTAGAAGTTGAAGTGGAATTTTTGTTTGTACTGTAAAACATAATTGCTAACAGCAGAATATAAATTCAATAAAAACGCCATAAATGTTCCTCTGTACTCACTGGCAGTTTTATCCCCACATGCTAACATGGTCAAACACAGTAAAGAGCAGTGTAGGGCTTTTATTTTCTTATTATACAAGACTGAAGGAAGTGTCAAAGTCACTTCCTTTAGTCTTGTATAAAGTACTTGAAAGCGATACTTCAAAAGTACAAGAATCTTACCAGAAAATTACTTTGGTAGAAATGAAAGTCACTTTTTAGAATATTACTTGAGTAAAAGTCTTGAAGTACCTGATATTTACTTTACTTAAAAGTAAAAGTAAGTTTAACCGCGAAAACTGCGGCTAACAGCTGAGCGGCTAACAGCTGGTGCTGCTAAAAATAGCTAGCGGCTACAAACGGGAATTACGTCACCAACTCAACTTTTATTTTGTAGTAACGAAGATGGTTAAGGGAAATGTATCGGAGTAAAAGTACACATTTTATTTAGGAAATGTAGTGGATTGAAAGTACTGCAAGTATTTGTACTTTGTTACATTACAACACTGCTCACACAGAACTTTTAATCACTGTATCTCAGTGTCAGTCATCACTCTTCACGGAGCTGTGAAGTTACACTGGATGTTGTGCAGAATGTGGGAGAACTGCCTTTGATGTCCATATAAATAGAACCGTGAAAACGCCAAAAATAGCAACAAAAAACAACTATAAAAGTGTTCTATTCTCGTATACTACTTCCTACCACAACTTTTCCTCCCGCTATAATACACACATACACACACACAGTGTTTGTCTAAACATAAATCACATGCCAACTCAGATGGGCCACCTGGGGACACATTGGACAGTTGTGATGGAAAGAGGAATGGAATCCACCTTTTGGGCCATTTCTCTTGTGTGTGTGTGTGTGTGTGTTTACAGTGTGTATCAGTCCACTCCAGTGTGTGTTCACTGTAAATAATAATAAACAAACATCAGCTAAATGTAAATGTGATATATGTATTTGTGACTACATGCATGTGGGCCCCCGGGAAGAAGTGTCAGCACAAAGTGAGTGTGTGTGTGTGTGTGTGTGTGTGTGTGTTTTATGTGTAGGGTTTTCAGGTGGGTGCAGCATATGCTGACTCTATTATGTGCTCGCACTAGGGGAGTTAGTTGTGTGCTGCTGGTGGCAGTGATGGTGTGGGAGTGCAGCTGCATAGAAATGTGGTACAGTTCACACAACAGTAACAACATGGTAAAAGAAAAATTGTATTTGGGAGTTCATATTATGGTTAATCCAATGTATTCTTCATGCAATTTCCTTCTGGTAAGAGTGAAATAGTGTGTTAATAAGGAGATGATGTTACAGTTACATGTAAAAAATTGAACATGGAAATACTTGCTGGGGCAATAAAGTCCAATAAATTGATGAGAAACCTACATCATCTACTGGTGCTTTATTATTCTGCTGTTTCATTTTACACTTATTATTATTATTTTTATTATTATTATTATCATCATTATTATTTTGTATGACTTGCCACAATTTTCTTTAATCCTTTTTAAGTTACTTTTATAAAATATCCAGTACATTAACTGTTGATAAAATAAAGTAATAACACATGAGTTATTGAGTTGTCGCACACACACAAACTATGTAGGTTTTATGTTTTGTATACTAGTAAAATGTGGCCAGATTAATGTGAGAATGGATAATATTTTTCTTATTTTAAGTCTGTTACTTTATACATTTTCAGAATCTCAAGCTTAAACACACACAAGCAACATGAGCTCAAACACAAATATACACACGCAAAGCGAAATACTATACATGTGTTTTGAAATACATGAAAAACACAAATCCAACCACTTTTTGACCTTGAGTGCATTTCTTAGTTTAACTTTTTTCCACTTGGAGTTGGATTAAATTTGACCTGTTTTTCTTTTCTTTTTGCAGATCTTTTTGTTATTATTGACAGAAACACAGTGAAGAGCTTTTATTTTCTTTAAAGGAAGTAAATTTAATGTTTTTTTTGTCAATTTTCCACTGTCTGATGATCACATGACACATGTACCTCTGAAAATGAGTAAAAAAGTGTTTATTTTTTGGGTGAAGTGGCCCCTAAACTCTTTTACTTGCCTTGGGGCAGTCAATGACCATCCATGGCACTTGTTGGGATGGTGTGTGCCGGGCATACTCGTTTATGTCAGTAGGGTTTTGAAAGTGAAGCCAATTGAGAAGTGCTTATATAACTTCTCTTGAATGGCCATCGGGGGGGAAACTAGACTGGCTGCGAAAAGAAGTGATTTTCTATGCAGGTCTATGAGGAGATGAGCCTATTTCTCACCACATGTCCGACACAAATGTTTTCTTAAGGAGCTCATGGTGTCGATAATTGCTTGAGTCGATGATCTGACTGACAGCAGCGGCTGTGAGCAAACTGGATATTGCTATTGTAAATTGTGTTTAACATGCTGTTCCAGAGCATACTTGATCAACCAAGTATAACATAACCAACATAAACAACCATTCTCTAGAGCAGGGGCCTCAAAAGTCTGGTCAGGGAGGGAAAAAAAGTCCAACAGTTCAGGAAAAATTAGCTGTTAAGTGATTAAAAATTTGAACGTATGTCTAAAAGTGTTTGTTTTGATATATAATTCACACAAAAAAAACATATTTATGATCCAAAATGAATCTGTAAATAACAAAAACTGACTTAAGACAGCGTTCAAATGATTAAATGTTGTTATTATTATGAAAATATTGTTCACTGTTGCTCAGTTTGGGCCAGTTTTCATTGTAATTTCAAAATATGTTTCGGGCCGCAAGACATCAACTGTGGGGCCGCGAGTTTGAGACCCCTGCTCTAGAGTGTCCAGTTGACCTCTGCATGGTTTTGGACTGTGGTAAGTACCCATACAAAAAAACCCTCGCACACATGGGGAGAAGTCCTTGTTCTGACCAGGGTCATCTGGCCCATACATTTTATATAAAACCATTAAATTCAGTGAAAAAATATGAGAAGATAAATGTGTGAGTCCGACAACACACACACATACACATTATGATGTGTTATGATCCTCCTCGTTGCCCTGACAGTTCACTGACCTCCAGGTAAACAACCAAGACACGGCCAGCAACAATCAGCCAACAGCACATTATTTATCCTCTCAGTCCTGGCATGACAAGCATGGCGCGAGGCTGCAGTCGGTGAGTCAACACACTGTGACCGACGGGCACTGATGGACAACACGGCCAGCACTGGCACTGTTTGGACTGGCACTCGCAGCAGGGTCAGAGGTCAGGGGAGGTTAATCAGCACACTTCACAGAAACACAAAAACACGCCAATTCAATCACGGGAACGTCTTCATGTGCGTTTTCTTATGCTTTATTAATGATTATGATCATTTAAAACTAAAAATTTAAATTTTAAATTAAAAATGTTTCTATAGTGATACTTTTTAGTCAGATTTCTGGCATTGATAACAGTGATAAATGCATATGTAACACATTTTAATTAATCTAATAGACTATACAATCGTGTAAACAGTATTGAGGGTGTATTCACTTGTATGTACTGCAGTTCACGCGAGGGCTGGGCAATAATTAAATAACGTCGTACAACATCATAACATAAATAATTAAATATTTAACCTCAGTGTTTGTTCTTTGTCCAACAAAGACATTTGAAACCACAAAATGTAATCTTTGTACTTTGTGCAGAGAAATGTGGAAGCATTTTATACAAAAAAAAACAAAGGCTAATGGAAACAAAGCAAGTATCACTTTATTCCTCATTATTTATCTATTGTTCTATCTATTTAAAAGGGGACATCTACGCTTTATAGAAACAAATGGAGGACTCCAATCGCTCCTCCCTTTATCAAGAGAGTCAGGAAACTACGGTGTCCTTCATAGACCAGAAAGGACGTAATTTTTCTATATTTGCATTCAAATATTGTAGAAACATGGCAGCACAAAAATGTATGTAATTAGATTTGTGTCAATATTTTCAAACAACAATATCGATTTAATCATCAATCAACTCCATTGAGCTGTCACTCCAAAACTCTGGAGCCAATCAGCAGGCAGCTTCTTAAGGCCCCGCCCATGGTCCGAATCGCAAACAAAAAACAAGTGTATTTTTCAAACAATAACATTAATATTTTTGAATGAATCAATTGATATTTTATTTGCTTATTAACAAATGTTGTTTGAAAATATTGACACAAATCTAATTCCGTAAAAAATGTAGCACGAGTCTCTGTAAAGCGTCACTCACGTCTTTGCACTCGTTTCTCAGTAACCTGACCGTCTGTAAATGTTTTGATGAGTGGAAACAGATTTTCTAAATAAATACACACTGTAGATTGTGGAGGAGCCATAATCACAGTGAGGCGATTCAGACGCTAATGAAATTTCACAGTCGACCAGATATCAGTGTTCCAGGTCCACGCGCTGACATACACAAGAGAACTGAGAGTCAGCGCCAGCGTCACAACACAGTTATTTACAGCGCGTGCACTGTAGGGCAGGGAAATATATGGCGGCGTTCAACAAGTGAGGTCCTGCACTGCATTCTCATAAATCCCAGCCCACATCCTGTGTGCATTTGTGTGTTATTGGATTTTGACCTTTGAAGAGTCAGACGCAGGAAACCACATGAGCAGGATAAAGGGAACAAAATGTGTTCACTTAGTGCAGAAAGGGGTCAGTACACAGGCAGCGAGCCAACACTGAAGAAGTTAGACGCTTTTTTTGTTGAACTATTATTCTGCTTTGTTGTTGCTTTTCTTACACTCGGTTTTTACTTCTCGTGTGGTTTTCAGTTTGTTGTTTGTTGTTTTATTTTGAAGTTTTTCCTTGTGTGTGTACTTTGTCCAGTTGTGCTTGCCCCGATTGTCTAATGTGTTGTTTGTCTTGCCTGTGTTTGATTGTCCACGTCTCCCTAGTGTATTTAGTCTATGTGCGCCCCAGTGTCAGTAGTTGTGTTTCCATTACAGTTTTATTTGCAAAATTAAAGCGATATTTTGACAAAGTACTTGCAGGTGTTTCCGTTGAAGGGTGTTTTGAGTATGAGCGTATATAGTCCCTTTTCCACCTGTGGTCCCAGCTCGCCTCGCCTCGAGTTTAGGTTGTGTTTCCACTCCAACATAGTACCTCCTCAACGTGGGCGGAGTCATCACTGCACGGCTGCATGAAACTGCGGTGACTTTGTTTTACATACGACACAAACAAACGAGTGACTATCTTATTGTATATAGTGTATAGTACAGTTTTGGCTCACTGTTTTTAATTTAATTTTTAATTTTAATTTCTTTTTTTTTGTTTTTGGATCATGATTGTATTGTATTTTATTTGCATTTTTGATTTATTTGTACCACTGCTACAATGACCAAATTTCCCCTCTGGGATAAATAAAGTTATCTATCTATCTATCTATCTATCTATCTATCTATCTATCTATCTATCTATCTATCTAGTGACTTGCAAAGCAGTTGTCTTCAGTGTAACTGAAACATGAGAATCCTCCATGACTGGAGCACAGATTATGTCTGACACAGTCACTGGACTCACTAAATACACCAGACTCCTCTGTTAAATATTGAGATTTTAGACATTTTCCTGGTAATTGTTGGAGATTAACCCACGTTTTTTAGGATTGTTACGTCTTTTTAACTCATCTACAGTTCAGCATTGTTCGGCTTGATTCTTGTGTCGGACGTCTTGCTCATGACTCTTCCTGTGACGGCACACTGACCAAACAGTGGCCGGCAGTCTGACGACGCCATGCATAGTACCAGATGCTGTCACTTGTGGAAACACGGAATAACCGAATAGCCCTACACTTATTTTAAAATTACAATGAAAACTGGCCCAAACTGAGCAACAGTGAACAATAGAATAAACGCGGAGTAATCCGACGATGGATTGACACATGGAGGACACAGCCTTGACTATTGAGACACTAATGTGTGTTCATTTGCTTTCAGTGACAGCGTTGTGTTCACTGGCTACCTGTCAATTTGTGACGCCTTTGGAAATCATTTTCCAATACATTTTCTGATATTGGAGGAACTTGTCGCCTGCTTTATGTAGCATAGATGTACTTGTTATATTGTTGTTGTTGTTTATTCACCACTGCTATAGCCGTCTGATTCATAACAAACCTGCACTCCTGCTCTCCCAAACACAATGAGCAGCCACTGACCCCAATTTTATTGCTCACAGTTAAGAGAAAAGAAAGCACTGCACACAGAGAAGATGGATTTTTTTTCTCCAAGACGGATGAGCCGCCGTTTGTGTACACCTGGGTCACAAAAGGCAGTAAATGTTTTATTGTATTGGACAATATGAAGAGAGAAAGTTAGTGCGACAGACCAGAGTTTAGCAAGACACCAATAATGTTTTGTAGAGGCCACCATCACGTCCATAAATGTACTTGTCACTTCCATTTTCCACTTTCTACATCCCACCTGCCAACGTTGAGGATTAAAAAAACAACATGATATGAACTATTTGAGTAGAAAGGGTCAGTAAGGCCATTCATTCAAAATAATATACTATTTTGTTAATGCTTGAGTTACAAGCAAGTGCTGTGATTTCAAATGCTAATTATTTATTGCCATAGAAATGTGTCCCTGTACTTTATTTTATTCCTAAAACTTAGCAGACACAGGGTTTAAATTGAGGCCAATTGTATAATAATAATAATAATAATAACAATAATAATAATAGTTTTTACTTCCTTCAGTTGAGTCAAAGTAAACTTCACTCTCATATCGTCACCCAGAATGAAACTGCATTCCTTCTTCTACCACCGTGAGCAATCGATTCAAATGTGCGGTGATAAATTAGGAGATGGCACACGATATCTACCGTGTTTTAAATGAAAATCAATAAATGCACATTAATGTTGAAGGCTAAGAGACAACTATTTGGCTCACACTTGTCATTGTGATGTTAAAAAACAAATTTAATTTACACCATCTGTGCGTAAACTATAAGGCTCGCTGTCAGTTTTCCAGCTTTTAGCGGGAAAAAATGGCAACTTCATTTATGGCATAAAGCACCTGCATGCACCGTTTCTGATAAAGCGTCGCTACATCTTTACCAGCATCCTGCTTCTGCTGCATCTTCATGGCAGTCGGCAAACAATAATACACCTGGAAAGTTGCCTGTTGCACTTTTAAGTACTTATTCTACCTCGTCCTTGAATGCTTCCACGTGAGTAAACTTCCATTACTGCTATTCCTACTTAAGTATAAGCTCAGAGAATGTCTTCCACCATTGAAAATGTGAAACAACTCAATTTGTCCAAAGCAGATGCCCCATTTTACCCATAAAACCACCTCTAATATGTCCCTGTGGTCCTATTTTGTGTGATGTGATATTCCATAACCCTATGCCACAAGGCAATGGATTGTGCTCCATCCAGCCAAGGAGCATGGGGACTTTTACTGCTTAGCAACAAGCCTCATTCCGAAAAAAAAGTAAAACATATCTCAGAGAATCACCACTTTCCTCAGTGTCACGACTTTCTTCGATGTATAGCTTTAGGCCACAGCAGCGGCTCAGAGTGAGGTCAGTGCTGTATGAAGCCAATCAGACCGAACCAAAGCCTTTACTTTATCTTTTACAAAATCTTTCACTAAACCTTACATGCTTTCACGACAGAGCCCTGCTGCACTCACAACGTCCATGTTTAAAATTCACAGTGCCTACCACGGATGAAAAATGCCAGAACATGGGGGTGGGAAAACAAAGCAATAAACTGAGGGGATAAACAAAGAGAGGAGGAGCAGAGAGATTATGATTCATGGGAAAGGTAAAAGGCTGAGCATGAAGACATGGCTGGATTATTGAGGGTTTTTTTTTTGTTCATAGCACAAAAACAGTTGTGCATCGTTAGAAGCATAGGGAACAAGAGTCCAGTTCCATTGGGAGCCATGATGGGGGATGATTTTTGTTCCTGCAGAACTCAAAGACACATTAGAATTAGCTGACGAGCCTGATAGATGAAAGATGAACGGAACTCTTGATGTAGTAGAGACAGTTTTTAGAGAAACTGTTTTCAATTAGGCAGTTGTTAGCACTGTTTTCCTACTGAAGGGATGTCTCTCTCTTTTCTCTGAACTTTCCCTTGATTGGTCAGTCTCCAATCATGGGCCAGATTTACCTAAGGCCGGATTTGTACATTATGCTGAAGGGCTATATGGAATAACTGCTCAATCGTGGCCAAAATAGATTTCTTATTCTAGCTTTAAAGCTTAAAAAAAAGGTGGTGTTGTTACAGCTACAAATTAAAATGTCTTGTGTGAAAAGGTTCTATTGCTTTTCAGCTATACGGCTTGTCAAACCTGTGGGTTGACTGTATAATTTCATACTGCCACGTCGGTGATTAGACATGCTCCAGTTTGTGATTCAGCTTCAGTCAGTTCCTCCTTCTCCTCGTCTTATTTCACTTCCTTGAACTCTCCGCCGTCCCTCCCTGCCTCCTCCTTTCATATCCAGCATATTTCTATGCTAATCTGTCACCTCATCTGCCATAAGACAGAGTTGGACTGATTATAATGGCGGTGTAATTAGCTGATTAGCGATGGAGAGCACTTGTTAAGGATGCTAGCCAGACGGAGAGGACACTTGATTGGATAATTATAATCGTGTGTGTGTTGGAATACTGGCAGGAAGTAATTCCACCATGAGAATCTGCAAACACGTGTCTGCCAAGAAAGCAAGGTTGCAAGTATGTACGCTTTGTACTGTATAGCTGTGGTACTGCATTTTGTAGAGATCTACCAAACCACAGTGCAGGCTGCAAAGATGCATCCTTAAGACAATACAGCGCCCCAATAACTGGATGTAAGATGCAGGAAGGTATGATGTTCATGGAACACCATAACCAAGTGGTTAGCATAAGCTGTGTCTCAATTGAGGGGCTGCCTCCTTTGGAGGAAACTATCTATATGTAGATCAAGGTCTACAAAATATATCCACATCCCGTTACTGCTGTCTCCCAGCAGAAGAGCTGGACCTTGATAAATAGTACATAATCGAACATGTAAACAAAACAAATCAAGGCCATTTGCGTATTTCTATCTGTACTATTAACTATGTAGCCTGGTACTTTAACATACTGTCATCCTCTCCCTGGAAAGCATTTGTCTTTGGACACGCAATCAACTCTGGGATAGGTTTTGCTGAAACATATCCACCTTATCGGTCCTTGGTTTGCGTGTGGATGGAAAGACACATCCCGGCTTCGGAGTATGATATTTGATAAATGCACCTTTCTAATGGGGGAGCATCTAAACTGAGACTAAGCTACAGTGTACAGGTACATCTGTGTTGTGTAATGCAGGAGGTCCTGAGGCCAAAATATTAGACACCTCCAAATGCCGTCCAGATCCACTCCACAGGGGTATGCAAGTGATAGCTAACCAACCAGATATCGTGGCAGGACCATTGACTATGTAGCCTGATATTTTAACATACTGTCATTCTCTCCTTGGAAAGTCTTTAGTGCACGTAATAAACTCTGAAAAGTATCCACCTTATGGGTCCTTGGTTTGCGTTGGGATGGAAAAACACATCCCGGCTGCATTTGAAAGACCCTTCAGAGCATGATATTTGTGTTGGTCCCAAGGTCCAAAAAATGGAAGACACCTTCTAAAGGATGTCCAGATCCACTAATCCAGAATGATATGGAAGTGATAGCTAACCAACCAGATATCGTGGTAGTGTAGCCTAACACAAGAAGTTACGAAAAATACCATGTGCTGAAAGAGGACCTAGAAAAGATGTGGACAGTGAAGGCAACACCGGTGCCAGTGATAAAGAGCACTAGAGGCTCTAACCACCAGTCTATAGGAGAGCGTCTCTAATAGATATTCCAGAAGGTCCGTCGAGAAGAACACAGACTGAGCAAGAGCTTTCTACTACACAGACTCACGGGGAGGGTGCAGGCTTGAAGGAAAAAACATGCAATAGCCTGGGGCAGTACAACAACTAATTCAGAATTATATAAATACATCCTTATTTGATAGAGTTCTAGTGTCAGCGATGATGTAAACAAGTGATAAACTAACTGGAAAGAAAATGGAGACAGACAAAAAGGGGATGTTTACAGTACAAACTGCGTGTTTGCACAGGGAAACAAAAATGTAATCCCTGAAACATTAATTCTTTGGCTTAGAAATCCATCAAACGAGGATATAACGATGTCTGAAAAGTTCTGAAGCGGTGCTGAAGGCTTGCTCGTGCTCAACAACGTTTCTGCTGTGAGGTTTTCTGGCAGAAATATTGGCTTTAGACTGCAATAACTTAATAGAATTGAATCAAATGTATGTCTAGTGAGTGCACTGCAGGCTCCAGGATGCTGTTCGAAAGACAGGAGCGTATTCTTTGTGTGCCTTGAGATTATGCATGTTTATGATTTGGCACAATACAAATAATATTTCATTGAATTGAAACTGGTTTCCATAGAGTTAGTTTATTATAAATATATGCGCTATTAGCTGCTATAAATAGGTGCTGGAATGTAGCCGACGCGGAACCTTCATCTGTATGAAGTTGGCATTGACATCATTACAAAGGAGAAGTCATTTCAAATGGATGAAGGAAGTCTTTGTGTTCGTCTGTTAGCTGTGAGTGTTCTTTCTTTAGTATAAATTAATCATATAAAAGAACGAGCTTGAACAGAATCAATGGATTATAGTTATTTAAGGGAGGTACAAATTTCCCCCCATAGACTTATTACTTGTGCTAATAGTCCTGAGGAAATTAGTTCAAGTGTGAGATGCTCGTCTTTAGATGAGGACAGTTTGTAATAGGAACGGTAAGAATGCTTTTTGCCTGGAAGTCACTTGAAGAATTACCTAATTCTCACTGACTCATCGTTGCCTCCTCTTCCTCTCCAACACACTTCAAATATGCTGAGGTGGGAAAATATTGCTTTGGAGTAAAGCTAAATTTATCCATCTCCTTTCTTAAAAGGAAATTCAAAAATCATGACACTTTTTATTACTCCGATCCCATAAGAGCATCTGCTTAATGCCTAAAATGTAACTGATGGCGTAAGAGCTGTTTAAAAATGTGCTTCTCACACTGTGTTTCTGTAGCTGGGAGAAAAATAGAATAAAAAATAGATATGAATACTTTAAATAATTAAATGATCAGTGGGCATGTATGTGATAGACGTGCCAGTATAAACCTGTACAACATGAACCCAGAGTGCATCCTGTTAAGTGGGAATGTGTTTGCTGTCACTTGGAATATCTTCTGTATTAAACCCAACGGGCGACACACTGCGCTGTTACACACTGGAGAGTGAACTGCTGTTTGACCAGCGCCACCTTGTTTTCTGAAACTCATTTTCTGGACTTCTGGTGTAGAATGTGAAGTCGAAGAATCACTCCGAAGATGAAAATAAGTCAATTTAGGGGTGCAAAAGATAGCAGATGTTGGTGACAGATATTGATGAAATAATGTGTTGCTGATGAATTGACAATGAATAATTGTCAATTATGTCATTGTGCATCTTTTTCATGCTGTGGAGCATGAACAGCTATGTTTGTGTCTCGCTTTTTATAAATGGTTTCTATTTATATTGCAGTTTTCTAGTCTTGATGACCACTCAAAGCTGCTTTGCACTTGTTTTGCCATTCACCCATTCACGCACACTGTCATGCATATTCAGTCTCAGTGTGTGTGTGTGTGCGCATCAAATCATTTTAAAAGCACAGATGGTTCAGAACAAAAGGTATTTTCTTAGTAAAGAAACCTTGCAGCCTGCAAGGCCACTCTATCTGAAGCTTCGAGGAAGTAACCCGTTTTCAAAACAATGGACTCAAGTGGTTCACGGAAGCTTAAATTTGCCGCATGGTTAAGTGTTTTGCCTCAGGACACATCGGCACGTAGACTAGCGTGCATCAACTTTGTTAGCGTCACTAAATCTGCCGCTAACTCCACCGCTCTAGTGAATTGTCCGTTAATTGCCATCTATGCTGTGGAATCTCACGTACTTTCACAAGCCACTTTTCAGCTGCTTTTGTGTTGCAACTGTCTCCTCGGGAGGACAGTTGTGTCCTCCATTGTCACAGCAAACGTCCTAAAGTCGACATGGACGCAGACCAAGCTGCACTCACAGCACCCTCTGCTGGACAATTAATTCCTTGTTTTTTAGATCAATTACTTTAAACTATCTGCTGTACTTCTAGACTGTATGTTGAACTCAAACAGGTTCATAATCGGTTAGCCGATTAGTTGATTAAATTGATTAAGTTGCCGTATGTGCACAGGCCAAGCTAGCCTGGCAAAGATGGAGGGCTGAAAGCAGAAAGCGAGCAAGGAATTTGCACAAATATTTGTGTGGTTCATGCAAATGGTTGCATGTTTATATGAACAGCACTAGCATTAGGCACGTGTGATTATTTGCGAGTATTTGATCCTGGGGCCAAACACTGTACAAACTGACAAGTAGGCCCCCTTTACACCTGGAATTAGAATCTGTTTTCTATGATCAGATCACCACATGCGTTTACACCTGGTATTGACACATGATGCGACATCAAGATATGATCACAGTCCGTGCTATACTAAAACACATTTTAATGCCAGGTGTGAAGATGGGCGTAGAGTCAAGGACTTCACTCTCCAGACCCAGATATTACACCCACTATTTATGATCAAACCAGTCCACAATCTTTCTCTATCCACTGGTAAGTGCTTTATGTGACCTGAGGAAGTGAAGACATTTCTGTGAAAGCCTCAAACTTACCAGTAAAAATCCAACCCCTGCCATTTTTTTTTTTTGCTTTGTTCCCTGTCCTCAAAACCATCACTCATACATTGTAGGAAAGTCACAGGCATCGAGTCATTTTTCACGATGAAACAAAAGAAGCCATTTCCCTGAACCAAAGCCTCCCACTCTACATTCATAATGATGGATTACGGCACCAGACTGATGAGGATGGCCGTCTGAAGGGTATTTAGAGGCATTTCAAACTAAATGGGATCCTGTGAGCAGCTGAGGGTGTTTTGATTCTGAAACAGACAGTTAATAAACTACTGCGGGCATCAAGAAACAGTCGAAACAGACTGTTCGCCCAGATGCACAGTGGCATCACTTTCTGTCTCTGTCAAGGGGAGGAGCTATTGTGATTTCTGACAACCCGATGTATTATTTTCTTATTTAACAATGCTAACACCAAGACCCTGTACCCCCAGGATCATTAGGTATTTGCCGTCACTTGTCCAAATCACATGTGCACACACGCAAACAAACACACTGCGATTACCCCGAGAGATGAAAAGCCAATAGCACCAGAGGGGATTCTTTCATCCTCGTACCGCCCCCCCCCCCCGAAGCTCTGACGTGGAATCACATCCACAGCCTGTGGAATGAAATTGAAATACTGACCTGGCAGCACGAGAATGTGCAACTCCAGTGTTTCTCCGTTTGACTGGGGGATGATTAACCTCGAGAAGGGAGGAGCTGTTGGGTCATGGACAACGAGCTTGTGTGTACAGGGCTCAGAAGGTGCAGAGCACTATGTACATTGATTTATTCACACAGCATACATTGAATCTCATCACTGTGTTTGCTTTGTCCTCTCTTTGAGACGCATGCATGCATAGACACAAATATACACTGGGACTAGTCCCAGAGGTACTTGTTATTTTCTGTTTAAAGCTCATACAAATACGCATATTATGCTGCAGCAGATTACATGGGTCTAAACATACAAGCAGATATTTGCTTCTATCCATACATCCATTAGATATACTGTACACTGCAGGTTTCTAGGCCGGAGGCAATCCCAGCTGCATCTGAGTGTGACAGGTAAACTTCAAACTGGATGCAAGTCCATCACAGGGCATTTAGAGTCACCAGATAGCCTCTAGCCTCGTTCACACTACAGGTTCTCAACTCAACTTTAAGTCACAACAACGGCCTCCAATTAATACTAACACACTACAGCAGACTGGCACATGCAGACACTATGAATTGGACTTTTTTCAAAGACGTCATTAGAGCAGCAGTTGTTTTTCTAGCTCGTTGCAGAGTCTAATCTGCCAACCATGAGACCAGGATTTAAAGGAGTTTCAAAGCAGTTTAGCATGGAGACAAAAATAAAGCAGCAATACATCATTAAATAATGCAGATTTCTTGAAGAAATGTTCAGTGGTCACTCTCGGCAGAAACTTCTCTTGATGAAACATCATGCAGTTTGTTGCTGGTCGCCCACAATATCTGCTACTGAGAAAACGGAAGACAAAAAGTCACGTAGCATGAGTTTGGACTGCGGCAGGAAGTCAGGGTCTCCCAACTGCCAAAGCTGGCCATTATGTGTGCAGCTAAACAGTCGGTCCACGGGTTTGATTTGTGTTGGCGTCACCTAAATGGCAGAACCATAAATGGAAAATAGAATTAAAAGGGCACTGTTAAGCCCTGTGTTCCCAAGCATTCAGCAATCATCATTTTTCCACAGTATCTTTGCTTGTTATTAAAAAAAAGGTGATTTTTTATTTCCTTGAGAGTATGATGAGAGTTCACCACATCACCTCGAAAACGAAGTACCTACTGTTTCCCTTTGTAACAGTTGAAGAGAATGTGACTGGTGCCACGGTCGATTAAAAAGATGAAGCAGGTAAACAGACATCAATATTTTTTGCAAATCATTTGCATGATTTTGGACCTGGATGAGCGCTGATTGCAAAAATTGATTAGGTTGCCACTCTGTGCAAACCTGTTTATATCCACACACACGGATTCACACTCCTGAAGAAATGTTTGCTCGAGACCAGACATCAAACATGCCACAATGTAAAATCACATCCAGAGTTGCATATTTGCATAATGCTGTTGCATATTTTATTTGAAAATGCTTCTCTCTCTTTTTCTCTCTCTCTTCAAACACTCACTTAATATTCGCCTATGTCTCTCTGCCAGATGGCTCCATTGGGCGACAGACACAGCATAAGGCAAACCCACGCTGTTCTCTTTCCAAATATTTGACCATGTCATTGCTCATTTTCAATGTGTCTCACACAGTTTGCACCTGTCGTCCTGTGACGACGTTCTCCTCAGTTTACTAAAACTACAGTCCCCATCCTCCTCGTCCTCCTCATTTTACGTCAATTGATGGCACACCCCTCTCAATCCAGGCTGTCTCTCAATCTCCCACCCTTGTATTTATTCCTCCATCCTCTGTTTCTCGGTTTTTCCTTATCTAGATCCTTCCCCTTGTTTCATCTCATCGTTTTCTATAATGCATCTACAGCCTTCCCCCTCTGTCTCAATCTCCTCTCCTGCTACTTCCCTTTTTTCATCCCAATCGCTCTTTGCTATTCTCCGCCCCCTTTTTATATCAGCCTCAGATGTGTTGAGTGACTACGTGATGTGACACAGTCATTTGCACACTTCTGCTTTTTATCGTCCCTGAGGGAAATGGTGCTACATGACCGTGGCAAGAACCAAGGCCGGGCAGGCAGGCAATGGAGTGTGTTTCACCAGAGGTTTCACTAATCTCAAGATCCGCGGGGCAAATTCAGTCGGACAAACTCCCACTCTTTTTCCCTTACTACCATTTCTTTTTTTAACATGAAGATAAAGAGTAAACCTGGTAAACAAGCTGCTTTTTTTAAGGAATCAGAGTCCACGTAATAGCAACTCTGCAAAGGAACAATGTGAAAGAAAGATTACAGTTCCACCCTTTTCCCTTTTATATACAGCTGCACACAGCAGATGGTTAAATTGGACATAACAGCAACTGGTTGTACGATTTCTAATCAAATAAACCAACCAAGGTGCAGAGCAATTTTAAAACCAAGGAAATACAAAAAGGGGATCCAAAATGAAGTCCAAATTTATGTCATTCAGAGGTAAACAATGATAACAATTTCCACCTGTTGATGGACACCGCTTCAGATTAGATCAATTTAGAACCACTTTGCTGTGACCAAAAGACAAGGAACATCTTGTACAGCAAGGGTAACATCAGTAGAGAGGAAGACCTCATGACAAAACTATAAACAAACATGACTTCCTGAGGCTACAGTATCTTGTGCCCGTACAAGTGCAGCAACTTTTCCAGTTATACCTTGGAACACCAACACATCATTTCTGTGTAGACCAACCTGACACGCCATCTCTATCTTCCAGCTCAAGTTGCTGTATTTAGATTGACATCATGTGGGCTAGGGTCACACAGAAGTGAGTGTATAGTAAATGGTTGTTGGTCACCATATATTTGCCCTGCGATGGGATTGGGGATCCATCCAGGGTGTGCCCTGCCTTTTGCCCTACGTCACCTGCTGAGCTCCAGCCTCCCCACAGCCCTCATCCGGAGGTTAAAGCAGTAGACGATCACGTGAACTCACACTGGGATAACATTGTTGGTATAACTGAAACCTCTGACAGCACTCAAACTGTGGGTGACTCTTGAAAGTAACCCTTATGGCTGAGGGTGGCACAGCATGTCAACTAATGAAAAGGCAGGTGGTTTAGGCCCTGGCTTCTTCATTCTGCCTGTCCCGGGTGGCTGTGCCCTTCAGTGTGTGAATTGGATGTTTGAGTAGAGAAGTGCTATATATAGATGCACAGCATGAATGTAATTCACCGAGTAAAGCACTTTGAGTGGTCGTTAAGGGGAGAATAGCACTATATAAATGCAGTCCATTTACCTCTTACTTCACTACTCTCTATATTACCACATAAAGAAGATCTTCTACAGCAATTGTGAGTAAGATATGTTCATATTCTCATAACCTGCAAAACTGTTTCTATCAATAAAAATCACAATCTTGATCAATATTCCAGGGCTACCCCCCACTCAATGTGTGCATGTGGAGTACTGGGATGTTTTGCTAGTTTCAGTTAATCTTATGAGTGAGTGCTGGGTGTTAGTTGAGTAAGTAAAACCTTTAATTTCTGTCTATTTTATCCTCCATAGAAGCCAATCAGTGACCTTGTCATTTAGAATAATCAACTGCTGCAGCTCCAAAGCACTGATGCAGACCTACACATGATAACTATTCTATCAAATATTACATTAATGATCTGAGTTTGGAACTATAGCCATAAATTGGGCAAATATTTGCAGTGTTCCAACTTGAAAGATTCCCATTAAAATATAAATGTAATAACATGGCATCTCAGATATGGTGACTATGATAAAAAAAGCAGCATAACCTGGATCATGATAGTGTGCCTACACTACAATGTTCTCCATAATTTGCGCAGTAGAAGAATTACTGTTTCACATCTGTGTGGTTTGACAATGAGAACGGAAAACTGACCCACTGTCTACTGGGACCTGACCTTTGGAAACCTGCTGGAATCTACTGGGTGTCATCAGGGTATGTACAGCCAATAAGATTAAATGATATGAATTAGAATTAGTCAGACACACCCATTAGTGATCATGATCCTGCCTTCAACCCATCCTTACACACAGAAATGAACACAGCCATTGGCCCTTCCAGGGATTGAAACTGTGGACCTACTGGTTACAAGCCCATTTATTTTCCTCTTGGCCACGGGCTGCCTAAAAAAAATTTATGGTTCGGGTCAGGTATGATCGCATTTAGTTGTTGTGTGTTTGCTTTGAGAGAAACTCAATCAGCTTTGGTTGGACACAATAATCAGAATGGCCATCGGCTTTGGGTTTGACATGGTTGGTACTCGTTGGACAGAAACGTTGATATGATAATCAGATTAGGGTTGACTTTGTTCCTGTTGGTTGGGTTAACCCACTTTACATTGTGCCGTAGCAGCAATTGCATGTCAGGGACAGGATCATAAAA
The DNA here is from genome assembly GCF_958295425.1 of Solea solea. NCBI lineage: Eukaryota > Metazoa > Chordata > Actinopteri > Pleuronectiformes > Soleidae > Solea > Solea solea. The sequence continues at coordinate 26,200,341 of NC_081143.1, forward strand.
ACAAAAAAATGCCTGTCTTGTTTAAGTTGGAGGCCGTTCATAGCAGTTTGGTTACACTCCTCAGGTTCTGGTTGGGTGCAGTCTTGTTGACTGAGGTGAGACGGTGGCGACACATAAAATGGTAAAGAAATTGGTCAGTGCATTGGGCTTGAACAGGTTAGGTCAGGTTTATACCGTCTCCTACCTCATCACCCTTCTCTCTTTCATCTCTGCTTGAGTTCATATCACAATCTGTCCTCCTCCTACCATCTCTTGCTTTCAGCAGATTTCTCTCCACATCTCGAGGTCCACCTCAAACTTCATCTTCACTTGTCCGTGTCTCTCTTCCGCTACTCCCTGAGCTCACCGCCTCATCTACACCCGTCAGTCTGCCATCCCTGTCCTGTATGTACATTATATATTATTATTATTATTATTATTATAAGACTTGCATATGTATGTTCTCTTCCTCCCTTACATTACATCACCCATCTTCTTCTTGCCCTATCTCTCAGTCTCCACCTCCTTGGTTCCAGTATTTCATGCGTGAATAATCCATGTTGGTCTAATCCTTTTAGCTATTCTCCCCTGTCGCTTAATGAGCCTATAGCGCTATAGCACTGCTACTCTCACACACACACACACACATTCACCATCAGTATGCTTAAGAACGTTAATACAACCTTAACCAGATTTATCTCTCCTCTCTTGGATCCTCTTCCTCCTCCCATCCTCTGGTCTGATCTCCTCACTCCCACGAGCCAATCAGTGCTCCCCTTATCGCTTATTCAATCAAATTAATATCTTATTTTAATGGGATAATTGGCATGGAGGCTACTTTACAGGAAGTAACATTTGCTAAGTGCTTTAGTGGCAAAGTTGTGACACACACATCTCCTGTTAGGGACCGCGAATGGTGAAATGATGGATGTCCTGTGGGGTTTGTAGATGAATGATGGATGAAGAAACTAAACAGCGTGTTGTGAGTCTGCAGCTTATAATTGATTATTACTCGTGAACATGGACTATAATGTCCTTTTTGTACCAGATGCTGAGAAGGAGGTTTTTAATCAAAGGGGGGAAAAAAACCACGTTTTCATATAAACACATTAGACATAAACAAGCTTGACTGTATAAAGACAGATTCTATCACTTTTATAGAAGCGACCAGACACTTGTACAATGTGATGCATATGCTACATGTATATAATTTAAATATGCTTTAAACTGATTCTCCACATATTATAAATTACCAAATGTAAACTGCCTAGTTTAAATTGTATTTAATTATGTTTTTTACTCTTACACTGTGATACATACTGAAACATCCATGGTTCTGTTCTTATTATAAATTCTATAATTAGAAAAGTCACAAACATGATCAATGATTGTAGAGAAGCGGGAAAATGAATGAAGGCTAGGATTTAAATGTTTTCCACAGTGCCTCATTCTATCACATTCTAACACATTAACACATACTGTATGCTATACATACACTATATATATATATATACATATATTTATTTATTTTATTTTTTTCACAAAACAAACTCATTCAGACGAGCTGCTGGTTGTGAATAATGCAGTTTCAATATGTAAAACAGCTGCAGGGGCTTATGAGATATTGTGTTCATTAAGAAGGTTTGTGTGTGTGTGTGTGTGTGTATGAGAGTAAGTGCATACATTAGAGCACGCCGAGTCCATACTCATGACAAATGTTTACGTACGTCTGTGCTCTGCAATTATGTATGTATGAAATATTACAAGTGTGTCTGTGTGTATCCATTCGTAAAATCACATCTCACAACCCCCCGAAACACAAGTGCCATCACCTGCAGTCGCCATAACGGGGCAAAACTTTTAGTTTTTTCTCTCCCTGCTCTCTGTTCCTCTGCATCTGTCCTGTAATCAGTCTCTGTCATCATGGCCGCCTGCCGCCGCCGCCGCCTCCACCACCACCACCCACTGCTTCAGCTTGTCCGTCTCTTTCCTCCACCTTTGTTTTCCACCTCGCTCCTTCACTCCATCATTCTCTCCTCGCTTCCATCTGGCTAAACGCTCCGCGGCGCCGGCCGCGCCCACGATCGTCCGACAGCTGTGTGAATTTAACACACTCACCGAGTACAATTACGCTCAGCTAATTAGCTGAAATGGCAGCTAGGTGCTTGCAGCTCCAGTGGTTAACGGCCTTCGATAACAGGCAGCCAGAGTCAGTGAAACTACGGTTTGTTTAAAAATCAGGAGAAAGAATCAGGAGAGAGAAATAGAACATGTGTGTTTACAACCATATAAAAGTTAAAAAGACTTCATCCGAAAAACGTGGGTTAATCTCTGGTGTCTGGTGTATTTATCAACAGGGACCGTGTCAGACGCAGTCTGTGCACCGGTCATGGAGGAAGTACTGAACAAATATTTTTAATGAATTGATTCTAATGATTCAGTTACTGAAAACAACTGCTTTACAAGTCACTAGTCACTCGTGTGTAAAACAAAGCAGTTTCATGCAGCCGCGCAGTGATGACTCCGCCCACTATAATGTAATGGAAACACAACCTAAAACCGTGCCGTGCCGAGGCGAGACGAGCTGGGACCATAGGTGGAGAAGGGGAACATATTCCCTGGCATGCTGTACATAATTTGGCCCACAGCATAAATTCCCAATTAAAAGCACCAAAATCCGGTTTTAATGGAATTTGTTTGGGTTATTTTGGCATGAGAAACTATTTACCAAGATTAAACAAGTCTTGGCATCAATAAAAGCTAAATAAAGATCAAATTAAGTAAAAATTAACTGAATTTGAGTCGTTATATCTGTGACAGCAGTCATTTTATAGAAACCTGATCAAAACCATCGTGACTGTATGACAATTTAAATGAAATAAATACAATGATAAATATGTATTAGTGTATGTATGCACAACATTCACTACTGTCACATTATTATTATTATTATTTCATCTTCAATCAATAAATATGAGGGGTGCCTCTTGCATGTTATGACGTCTGTGCACACCACTGCTCATGATTAGCGCCGCGACCAGGTGAGGATTAATGTCAACATATGTGTCAACATGCCACGGTAATAATGAGGGGAGAAGATAAAAATCCACGCAATCTCAGCACAAGAGCCGATAACGGAAAGGTCAGAGCTAAGAGTATAATCTCCACAGGACGGTTGAATGAGTAACTGACACATAAGCTTGTACGTCTCCATTCATTACGAATAAGATTTGGATGCACATTCATAACCACATATCTGTCTTTCAGCATCGTGAACGCCCTCTGAAATGGAAACACTGATACCGTCTTGTATGTGTGAACAATATACTCTGAGGAGATTTCAAAGGATGCAATTCATTTAGAGAATCTGACCAACTCTGTTCTACGAAGGAGTATTAGGGCCAGCCGAAGAAAAAAAAAACGTGGTACCGGATTTTTTTTTTGTTTTTTTTTTTTGCCTGACTTTTTTTTCTTTCGTGTGCCGGATTTTTTTTTTTTTCTCCGTGATTTTTTTTTTTTTTTCTTGTGCCGGATTTTTTTTTGTCAGATTTTTTTTTTTTGCATGACTTTTTTTTTCTTTCTTGTGCCGGATTTATTTTTTTTTTTCTTCTCCCTGATTTATTTTTTTTCTTGTGCCGGATTTTTTATTTTTTTTTTTTTTGCTGGCCCTAATACTCCTTTGTACTTTTCATACAGGCTTCACCACTCAGGCTAAGGTTATCAAGTTGAAGTGTTCCTCAGGGCTGTGTGGACACAGAAATCTGACCGTGGACGAATGAGATTTGTGTTACTTCAGTGTGAAGTCCTAGATCTGATCCGATATGTCCCCATGTCACATAGAATCCATGTGACAATTTGATGACACACGCACCGGCAGTGCAGCAAAATCAAGCAACAGGAGAATCGAACTTACAAATCCACAGCAACAGCTTCCATATCTGTCCAGCGTCCTGCTTCCGTACAGAGTGGTCTCACAGATATTTGAGACGGCACTCACATTTAGTTCAAGTCTGATCTGTAACAATGGATGTGGATGTGAACAGTACAGCGTAATCTGAAGATAATTTTGAGTAATTTCTTTCAACTAGGAGCCTTCTTCGCCCGCAGCCTGAGACACTGTTATTCACTGTCCCGAAAACTGCACATTAGTTGCTTTATTTGTGTTCGTGTCGTTTGAGCCTCGCATCTCTATTCTAAAACAGGTCTTTACACTAACTGGGAGATCATTTCCTCTCTGGCACCGTTTATAAAAACCTCACTTCTCTCATTTGCATGTTGCGGCAGAATCTCGCACTCGCTGCCTCTGTCACATGATACATGATTATTTAGTGAGCAGAGGCCTGTGCTCATCACATCTCAGCACAGCACATATTCACACCTGAGAGCAGAGCGGTGTAATAAGCTCTGGCCACAGAGAAACTCGACGGAAGCAGAGATGAACTCGCTTTAATCAAATCTTTCTTTCCTTGCTCGTTATACAAGGACATTTAAAATGCTCTATTAGTAAGTTGTGTAATTAAAACAGCTGCAGCTGTTTTGGGGAGCGGAACACTTTTATTCTTCAGACTGCTGTGTGTGTATCCAGCAACTGGGAGAAATGTTGGTAAAATCACATCATTAGCTCTTTTGCAGAGCCGAAACATATCACATCTTAAGTGGTGGAAATGCTGATTCGTGATTGGAAGGGAGCTTTTTGCATGGACAAGAGCAGGTAAAGTGTGCATCTTCCCTGAGGGAAGATCAGGAAAACTGTTGGAGGGAAATCCTGAGGCGGATTGAAGACCTGTGGAAGGGTGTTCACTCCAGCTATTCACTTCCCTTTATCTAGAATAGGTTTAAGCATTTATAGAGAACTATGCAAAACAAATGTGACTTTAAAGAGGGACTTAACAACAACAGTGACCGTTACTGCCTTCTCAATTCACAGCGGAGAGCACGGGTTGCAACCTGCAGAAGGTTTCTTCTTCTAACAATAATAATAATAATGTCCAGCAGAAATTGAGAGGTGTAAGGCTGCCCTCCACAGTTCTTAATCACAGTCTCAACTTCTTTGAAAGAGTTCTTCACATCCTCTCATCTCCTCGGTTTAATTCTCGTCTCATCCTCCTTCATCGCAGTCCAAAGCTCCAAAGACGCACAAGTTCTCCTTCGTTCTCAGCCTCATTCTTTTATCCTCATCCTTGTTCCTTAATCCCTCTGGATTCTTCCTCTCTCTCAAACCTCCTCTCAGTTCCCCAGCCCCCCGTCCTTCTCCCGTTCCAGCTCGTTTACTAACCCGGGGGTTGAAGTGCTATGAGCTGGGTTATATTGTGTGTGTGTGTGTGTGTGTGATTCCAAATTGAGGGCTGCAAATGCAAATTTAAATTGTGAATATACTGGCTGTACATATCAGTGAAGCCAGTATTTCAAGGTTTCCTCAATCACTGATGACACACTATGCCTTAATACAATATATTTCTACATTATGTAGCTTTAAAATCAACAAAATCAAATATAAATTGTCTTTATATAATATTGTGAACCCCAGGAAGAGTCACTGTTAGCTCGTGGAATGGCTCGTGAACAAAACGTTCAATCTCTCTCTATTAATTCAAAAGACGTCTCCTCTGTCTGTGTCCAATGTCGCGTTGATGTCATGGCAACAGTTGCCATGTGATATGCAGCAGAGGATGCTGAATTAGTTGGAGCCCAGGCTGTGAAAGCAACAACTGCAAAAGGGGATTTCCACGTCACGTTCACACGTTCATTCAAGTTTGACCACAAGATCATTTGTGTTTTCTTGGACATGAACATATCACATGACAACACACAGTAACTCCACTCCAGAAACCTAAGTGAACGGCACAATTTCTGTTAATGAGATCACGTAGAATCACAGTGAGACAAGGCCGCGTTTGTTGCTCAGTGTCGAGAGGTAGAAGAAGACTGCGGCCGCGCCGGGAAAACGTGAATCACCATGTTTCCGAGATGAGCTCAGATGTTCGGCAGCCACTTTCTGGACGAGAACATGGTTGAAAACAACACCTGTCTCGCTGCATTGTGCCGACAGACTCAGGAGACAGGGTTGTCAAGTGGGCACATGTGGAGATGAGGAGCCAAACTATAGGAGCAGTTCATTTAGCTCTAACATCTGGTCAATACCATCAATGCACCAATACAAGGACCTCCTCCTCCTTTAAAAACTTCAAATGGGCTTATTAACCAGGTACAGCACATCTCAGCATCTTGTGCAAACACATGATCCACATACACCGCTCAAAACAAATTGCACCCGACTGATTAATAGCACCTCACAGTATATGTATCAGAGCGTATATCCAAGCCCAGCGCGGGCAGGCAGGCATCAGAGCCGGGAGCCAAGTGTTGTTTATTAAATGAACAGGTTGGTTTGAGCATGTCAATTATTTCTGGACGCTGGGAGGGCAGGAAGGAAGGGAGGGAGGGGAGGAGTGTGAGGGTCTCTGCCGCATGAATCCTGAATCTGGCCTGGGATCAAATCCCTGCAGTACCTTTTCTCCGGCTTCTCCTGCTAAGCCCTGTGCCGTAGACCATCCCACTCTGTCAGTGAGGCTGGGCAAACATAACCTGTGGGTGTTGCCTGCAGCGTGTTACATTCACAATCACGACTTTATTCATTATTCAGTCTTTGCTGTGCAGTCATGTATAACTGGGTCTCAAATCATCATTTTTGTGCTGATGATGTGCAAGTGCAAACTTCATTTCACCCTCTTTGTCGCGACCCATAATGCCTCAGGCGCAGGATACAGAGAGCAAGGCTGCTGCTGCTGCTGCTGCTGCTGCCGCCGCCTCTGCAACGCTCACACCACTCGACAATGCAGCGACAAAAACAGCAGCAGTGCAGCAATCCAGACAACCAGCGCGGCCCACAGGTCCCACTCTGCTCATTCACACTGTGTTAAACTCAATTGGAGCAAGAGTACCAGGGTCAGAACACTCTTGTCTGCGTGGAAGTAAAAGGTGTAACAAGAGTGGAAGCTCTGCTGTTCACTGTCACAGGCCCGAGGGGGAGGAGAAAACGGTTTACTGTGCATGAATGAATAAATGTATGAATGAATGAATGAGTCATGTAAAACCCTATGGAAGTGCTGAGAGAGCACCGCAGCTGAGGAGAGGATGTTATGTCGTTTAGGTTTCATGATAACATACTAGCTGCAACATGCGCCATCATTTATCTGTGTTTTCTTCAGCCTCACCATGATTGACAGTGTCTGTGTCTGTGTCTGTGTGTGTGTGTGTGTGTGTGTGTGTGTCTTCTCTTTTGGGCCAAGCCACTTTTTCCGCTGTCTCCCGCCAACATCCATCAGTTTCTCCTGCCGGGCCAACCGGGCCCCCATTTTGATTAATGTAAAGGCCCCAGAAATAAGACTTGCCTCCCTCTTTCAAAGTGGGCTGCAAATCAGGCTGATAAGGCCTTAGCTTAGCATTAATGGTGCAGAAAATTAAATTAAGGCCAAAGTTGGAGAAGAAAAATACCCGAGTGGAGAGCAGGGGTTGCACGGGGGAGGAGAGGTGAGACAAGGAGTGATGGAGTTATGAGTGTACGAGGGAGAGAATGGAAGGGAAGAATAGGGAGGGAGGAGGAAAGGGGGAGTTGGAGTTGTAGTGGGGAGAGAGAGTGGGATGATGGGAGGCAATTTCAGGAGGAGGATGATAATTGTCCAGTCAGCCTCGATAAAGATGCCTTAAAAAACGGTTTTATTTTCCTTCCACAAACTTATACAGTAATGGAATTTCATACACACACACACACACATATGTGTGTATATATATATATATATATATATATATATATATATATATATATATATATATATATATATATATATATATATATATACATATACACGTTCAAACACACACACTTGTGTATTTTTTTCCCCATACATACTGAGAGCAGACGACAGAGGAAGTTAATTGAATAACGCATTTATCTCTCAAACCATGAATCACTCTGGGGTATTTTAAAGGTTCCCAGGCGTGGGAACAGTGACATTTAGAACCGCAATATAGACATTGCAAGCAAAAAAAAAAGTATAAATAAGTAAATGGTAATAAAAATGATATAGAAAAATAAACAAAACTCTTAAATTACAGATCATTTAAAGGCGACATAGACCTTCAGCTCCATGGATTAGAGAGTAAACACTGTAACTCTGCATATGTTCTGGGTCTGAGAGATGTACGCGTGTGTGTGTGTGTGTGTGTGTGTGTGCGAGTGTAATCGAGAGAAAAGGGTAGAGCATGTGAAGAAAAAGAGCAAAGACAAATTACAATTACAGTCATGTCTGCATCAGAGGCTGCCCTTGCATCAGTTTTGTAGATCAGCAAATCTATAGAGACTCAAGCCCATGCATGCTGATGGTGCTAGTGTGTGTGTGTGTGTGTGTGTGTGTGTGTGTGTGTGTGTGTGTGTGTGTGTGTGTCATGTCTTTCTAGAACTGTGAAGACAAAAGTCTGCTTTAAAATCAAGATTCACAACTGCAGTCTAGGTTTTAGGTTGTGTGTGGGGGGGTTGGGTGGTCCTCACATTCTGTCACTCAGCGAGATCAAATTATTAGTTTTCTAACGCTTTATCCTCCACGTGAGGGTCTCACTCACACCCACAGAGTGTTCAATTGACCTAATTCACATTGCATGTTTTTGGACTGTGGGAGGAAGTCGGAGAACCTGGAGCTCAACGGAGGACAACAATTCGACCAAGTATAGCATGTCTGTTTACAGTTTTAAATGTCACCGCCTGCTGCTGCTGCTGCTGCTGCTGCTGCTGCTGTGTGTTTGCACACATTGGTGCATTCCCACAGCAGGAACTATTACCAGGAACGAAAGGACTTACCAAGACCTCTGTCTCTGCTCAGTGGTTAGTACTTTGGAGCTCAACAGCACTGAAAATACCAACGATTATTTCAGCGGAAATAATTATATATAAATAATGATTATCGCAGCTCGTAGAATCTCTGCATATTTTCATTTGGAGTTTGTCACTTTATGGCAGCACAAGGTGAGTCTCCTTCATGTTTACTGTCACGTTTGTGTTGTTGTTTCCTGTAAGTGACCACCACCGACAGCCACAGTTTCATAATGATAACATATCTAATAATAGTTTGAATAATTAAGGGCATCTGTCTAAGCTCTGCGACATCAGCTGTCTGCAGCAACAATCTCACTCCTCTTCCTCTCTCGCCGTCTTTACTCGTCACAGCTGCTACAAACAAACAGAACTCAACCCCCACATAAAGGCCATTTAAAAACAATTTTAGAGAATATTGTTGAATACAGTCTGCTACGTCGCCTCCTGGTGGACTGAGTGGAGCAGCTTTGTTGCAGCACACAACACTGGTCTGGTACTTAAGCTCCTGGAACTATTAGGTTGAAAAGCCTCAAACAATAATACAGTATTATTATCATACGTCTTTGTATAAAATATGCTTCAAAGCTTTTTTTTTCCAGTTGTGCGTCACCGACAGACACGCAAGTAACACAATCTGAGCCCTTGGACACGAAGCACCACGTGAGAAGCAGCACGCGATGTACTCAGCGACCTGCTCTCCAGTGTGTTGAACACATGGAACCAGGGTCTTAATGAACAAAGCACAGCCAGTTCTGTTTTCTTCTCCTTCATCCACATTAAGGTTCTGTACGCAGCTGTAACCATTGACACAGCTTTGTACCGAAAGAGACACAAATAAATAAAGGTTGCACTGTTGCTGTGTGTGTGTAGGAAACCTGAATTCACTGCAGACCTTAACGGAGCTGTTAATATATGTTAATGCCTACCTGAACCTACCTTCATATAGACTAGTACTGAGACCACTAGAGAGATATTGAAATTGCCCATTGCACAGCACGATGCATAAACTCCAATGATGCAATTTCACACAAAACCAATGCAAAGACACGAGATGATGCAAATTGCACATTATGCATCTTCTCCATCACTCGCTCAAGCTGAAATATCTGAATAAAAAACACTTCAGATCTTTCATACAGCACATCTGCTGTACACCCTTTCACACGTTACTGGCACAGGGAATCGAACCCACAACCTTCCAATTGAACACAAATGTTCCTCCAGCCAGAACCTAAACATAAAAATGTGACCAAAAATGGTTTGACAGACATGGGACTGTATTTCTGCATAATCAATTTGTTTTATATTAACATCAGCGGAGAGCAGCAGCTTCAAATCCTTTTGTTTGATAGATTTCTAATTTGTTTGTTTAACAGTGATTCATACGTTCATTATGTTAACTATTCCACAAGGATCCGTGAGTCTTGTTTTGGAGGTTTTTTCTCTGATCATCATATGAACTGTTGGGTTTCCTTCTATATAAAACACCTTGATTTAATGGTTTGCATTCATCGTGTATTTGACAGCTGAAGATTCACACAATCATCCGTTTTTTCTGAAACTAAGAAACTGTGGCTGATTTCCTCAAAGCAACTGGCGCTCGGCACAAATCTCGGTCACAGCCAACGTTAACAGGGCTCTCCAACTCTCCGGTGGTTCCCAGTCTGAATGAAAAGTGGGCACCAGTCACTGTCACATCCACGCGAGGACTCCGCCCACTTGGTCCCCATGATACCAGACCCATAGTGTTTAAGCAATACGACCTTCAAATCACGTCTGCAACGTTATTCTGACGCCACATCAACTCATGACTGTCTGCGTTACCTGGTGGTTTTGGGTTTGTGCCACAAAAAGTATTATAACTTTCTACTTTACGTCAAATGTCAACCCCATCTGGCAAAAAACTGTTCTTCCATAAAATTCTACAAAAGACACTTCAAAGATTATTTAACGGTTGTTTTGTAATTTGCTTTTCTTCATGTGTTGTTGTTCATGTCTCTGTGTTTTTGCTTTTATATTAATGTTTGTTTGTTTGTTTTTTATTGTTGGTTTGTTTTTACTGTTATTATATATAATTTGTGATTATTAGTTTGTTATCACTTTCATATAGTTAGATGATTTTTTTCTTCTTTTGTATGTTAATTTTGTGTTTTCTTTCAAATATTGTCAAATTTTAACATTATTTAGGTAGAGACTTCAAATAAGCCCACTAGGCTTTCTGCCTCTTCCTGCACTGTATGTTACTTTGTATTCTTTGTCAATCTTGTATTTTTTCTTTTAAACTGTGCAAAAGAAAATAAACAAATAAACAAAAACAAAAAAATAAATAAACGAATATTCAAGTCATCTCCTCCATCTTATTCATCAATCAAAGTAATTCAAACAACATTCATACAATGAGAACACAAATGCTATAACTCAGGCTACTGTACCCTGAGAGTAAACCCTACATTAGTTTACAGCCTGGGGGAGGGCACAGTGCAGCGGCCATAACAATACTAAGGTTCCGCACTAACTTTAAAACTGGCCTTTAAAGGAATACTTCACCGATTAGCATTTAGCTAGACGCAGATCTACAATTTGGTTCAAACCATGACATGGTCATAAATGGTCTATGACTTTTACATATTGAATTGGGTGCATTGGTCTCTGACCTTGAAACACCACTGGACAATTAATTGCCCAGATAATATAAAATAGTGTAAAAGTATATGCGGTAGAGTTTTTGTTTTACAGTCCTGTTAGTTGTGCATTCAAGAAACATAACATAGGCAAGGGAGTAAAAGATCCCAGTGTGTGGTGCATGTGTGTGTGTGTGCCGTCAACCTTTCTGACACTTTACATCTACCTGTCCAACAGATGCCTGCTAACAAGGGACCTAGCAGGATAATGCTTTACCTGCTCGTCACACAACCCCACCAACGCCTGCCCCACACACACACACACACATGCAGCATACAAACTAGACAACGACTGGGCTGCATTCACAGACCTGGTGCAAGACTGACTAATCAGTGTGACTCATGCATCTGTGTGCGAGCACGACCTGGCCTCATGCGTAATGCAGCGAGTCTATACACACAGACACACACACACACACACACACATATAAAGATGCACGAGTGTGGCGGTGAGACTACTCGGTATTCATTGCATGTGTTTATCTTGGTGTCACTGAGGTTGACCGTCTATGTCTTGGAATTTGTCCCAGTCGGTTATTTACCAGCGATAAGACGGCGACAGCAGGTGTGTGCGTGTGTCGCCGTCGTGTTCGTGTGTGTGTGTGGTGTTGTCGAGGTCCCTGTCAAACTGTGTAATTGTCTGACATGAGTTATTACCCCCCCCCCCCCACTCCCAACCCGACCCTCCCTTAAGGGCTTCTACACTACACTCTTCCTGTTTCCGTACCTGCTGACCTGAGCTTGGATTCCATTCCATTCCAGGATATTGTCGTATGAGAGCAATGCAAATTACAGCTTAGTTTAGCCGGCTGACAATGTAGCAAGAGTTGCACTGCAAATACAGGCCCAAATGTTCTTAAATTGATTGTAATTTTCTTTTAAAACTTAATTGCTAAGAATAATGTTCTTTCTAGGAAAAAAAAACAAAAGTATTTGCCAGAAAAAAGGCAAATTTTCCTTCATTCAAGAGCAGTTTTTGCAGTTATAATGTTGCTAAAGTAATGTGAGAGCATTATTTGGGCTGGGTTCTGTTGCCTATACCTGTGCTGGAATATTTGCATATGCATGTGATTTAATTGGCCAACTCTCTTATTGATGCTTGCGAAATGTGATATATGAGATATCTCATCTCATTGGACGTATGCAGTCAACTTCTGACACGTGCACATAGTGATATTGGCCTTAGTGGACTGGCACGTGAAGAAACTTTGAATTAATGATATTTTTACAACTTCTTTTCTCCTTGCACTGGTTTACCCGGCCAATTATTGTGACAGGGTGAAAACTGTGGGGGTCCACCAAGGATATAAATACTAGTCTGGTCTCATTGTGTCACTTTCTGTCCTCAGCTCCACATTTCCTTCAGGTTTGGAAGTTTCAGCATCTGAATGGAGCCTTTATTTCAGATATCAGGAAGAATACAGGAGGCACCAGGTGTGATACCACTGGCTGCTTTCAGTCAGACAACTCAAGATTGAATGTTTAACTCTTTATTGCATCTGAAAACAAATGCTTATGTTTGGTGTTACAAAAAACAACGTCCACTTTTTATACGCGGTTTATGAGATGAATTGACCAAGTATTAGTTATTTTTTGTAATGTTGCACAGTTTTGTTCTCAGAAAAGCAGCTGAATCACTAAAAAACTTCTTACTTATTGTTGCATATCATGTCACACTTCCTGTTTCAAAGTAAAAGTTCTTCAGCCTTCCCGTTGCCCGATTCCATTTATGTTCTCAAAAAAGTTTTTATTGTGAATTATGTATGTGCAGCACGGACGGATCCACTGGCTCCTGAGGAGCATCCATCTATCCAGGAGTATTTATGATTCTCAGAGGCAAAGTCTACGGAAAATAAAAGCAGTAGCTCCACGGAAGCTCTGTGGCAGGTGAGCAGGAGCCAAACACTGGTGTGAACTACAGATGCAAGAAGATTAGAGCAGCACGGCTGCTGTTACGTACTGCTCACAGTGTGGAACCAGTCTAACAATGGGCTTGTGTTTGTAAAAAATTGAATTTTTTCAAATTTCAAAGAGAGCAACTGGACATGGTGCACAAAGATCTGAGTGAAATCTACTGTATTCATCTTCTCTGTGTTACCTGGAATTAAAAAAAGGCAACCACTTAGACTTGAGCTTGCACGAAACCACAAGACCACAGGTTTGACCTCGGTTAAGCTGTGATCAAAGACACAATGAACCTCCAGCTGTTCTCCGATGATGCGATTGCTCGACAAACTGAAACAACACCAAAGAAAACTCAACTCCCAGGTCCTTCAGCTGTTCACCGCCCTGATGCAACAGCAGCTCCCCCTTTCAAATGCCAATTGCAGCTTCAGCAGAGCGCTAAAGCGTCACTCCACTCACTTGGTTTCCACATGTGCGAGTCTCCGGCAGGTGCAGCCGACGAGTTTGGCCGCGCCGATATTAAAAGTGTTTAGCATTGAAGCCACGCAGTGCTGAGCACACACTCCTGCTGGATATGAATTCGGGAGCGAACGAATTTGCCGTGTTGCAAAAACATATCAGTGCTCAGATATTTATTTCCCGCGTGTGTGTGTGTGTGTCGACGAGACCTAAATCTGTCTGCACAGTCACCAACAAGGATTTAAGTCACAGCTCTGTGTGTGTGTGTGTGTGTGTGTGTGTGTGCCGCCAAAAATTTGAATCATGAGCACTTTAGCAGAGAAGACCCCCTATTCTTTCCCTCTCTACGCACACACACACGCACACACACTCAACACATTTGCGCATCCCAGTATACATACATTACCATATTCTAACACACATTTACGTCTATAGCTGTAAGGACACTCGGACAGTTGACATGTAACAAATGATGACTCATCTTGTACACAACAGCTGTGTAACTTCACCCGTAAGAATCAGAACTTCTGATTTGAAGACACAAGATCGGGATTTGGTTGATGTTCAGAAGAGATGAGCCCCTATTGGACAACACCAGCTGTAAATAAATATGTGCCTTAACTTTACCGCCTACTTACGCTAAAGTGGAGCATAACTTACAACATCGACGTCATGTTCTTTTAAATAAAACCTGAAACTAGCAACTGAGACAATTGTTCTTTGGTCTAAGTAAAGGATGTCAGAAGTCGCAGCTTTGGTTATAATATGTATTATTTATGGCAAGAGATATTCATGGGTCATCCCCATTAGCTCAGCTCGTAAGGAGTGCTTTAAATGTGAATATCACCGGGTGTCATGAGATTTATACACCACTCTACTGAGAGACACAGAGAGTCATGACAACCTGATGGACTCAGTCAGCATTGTGTGGACACATTGGACGATGGTTTGAATCTGACATTTGTTACTATTCAAAAGTTGCCCGCTACAGTTTCAAAACGCACAAAAAGCCCTTTGACTTTCTGAGGACCGCCCCCAAACGGATTTATCAGACAAAACATGTCTACACAACACACACACACACACACACACACACACAGACGTGTCAGCTACATCTGCCAGAGAGTGCAGCTCCACTCAAACTGGCTATCAGCCGTAGCTGTATAGTTTATTTATATCAGTGACTTGGCAAAGATTCCCCAAACAGATTGAAGCGTCGCATATACCGCCATACAGACACACTATAACACACGCACACACACACACACACACACACACACACATACAGAGAGAGCTGCAGTGACACAGCCAGTCACATGGAAACACTTGGGTGGAAAAAGGTATGAATGCTAACAAAAGAAACAAAGTCTGAGACACAATTACTGTCAGTGGAATTGTTCCCACTCTGAGAGAGTATTACACACAAATACACACACACACACACACACACACACACACATGTTCGACATTCATGACTTGAGGGGACATTGCATTGACTTACATTCATTTCTTGGAGACTTACTCTAACCTTAACCACAATTACTACTGGCCTAATCCTAATCCTAACCCTAACCCTAACCCTAACCCTAACCTCAACCTAACCATGAAACATATCTTCACCTTAAAATGTAGTAATTTACGTTATGGGGACTTGCTTTTTGTCCCCACAAGGAGGACAAGCTGTGTAAACCACGCAGGTTTACACAGCTATTCTTCTGGGGACACTGCACTGACTTCCTTTTATTTGGACAGCCTTAAACATTTAATGCCTTCAACTCTCAGCGCTAAACTTAACCAGTCCCCCAGAAATGAGGTTCTGCCTCATTAGGACCAGGTTTTGGTCCTGACTAGTTCAGTGTTTATGCCAGAAAACACATACACACACAAACACAGCTGGGTTTGACTTGACACCACAGAGCTTCATGTACCTTTTGCTTCATGTATCACACATGCGCATCACATCCCCCCCCCCCCCACACACACACACCGAGTCCTGAATAATTAAAGCAGCGTTTAAACCCACTGTGTCTCAGGAAAGTGGCTCCTCTGTCTGAGCCTCGGTCCTCATTTGTCTTTTATTAATAGATGAGACAACAACATCAGAAGATGCTGGCCCTCAGGCCAAAGGTTTACACTGATTCTCTTACCAACAGAGGATTTTAACACACAAGTTCTCTGAAAACAAGAATAAAGCAGGTCTGTCACCAACTGACCTGTCAGTCTGCGTGAAAGCAGATTTCCACTATAGACAATGACTTCCTGTGTTTTGGGGGCAGAGCTCTGGCAAGAGTGCAGAAGGGAGGGGACTCCAGCTTTATGTTTATGTTTTGATGGTGGGAGGAAACTGGAGACCCCACGCCGACACGGGGAGAACATGCAAACTCCACACAGAAAGGTCCCAGACCGGGAGTCAAAAAAGTCACTTACATTACAAATATAATGGTTTTGAATTAGCAAAATACTTGTATTTGTAACATTTCTGCATTACAATTTCTAAAATGTACAAAACGTTTCATGTATTTTGTTGAGTATTGAACTAGAGCTGCAACTAACAATTTTTTTCACGATGGATGAATCTGTCGATTATTTTCTCGAGTAATCGTTTGGTCCATAAAATGATACCATTAAATAATGTTGATCAGTGTTTGTCAAACCTGGAAATTATGAGGTTCTCAAATGTAGTGTTTTTGTCCACAAACCAAAATGATTCAGTTTAAATTATTTGTTTGTTATAAAGAGCAAAAGAAATGAAGAAAATAATCACATTTAAGAAACTGAAACAACCCAAAACCCAAAAGCTTCTGATTCGATTATCAAAATAGTTGACGATTACTCAATTAATTTAGTAATCAATTAATCGAGTAATTGTTTCAGTTCCATATTTAAAAAAAAAAAAATTGATGTTATTTGTAACATTTCTGCATTACAATTTCTAAAATGTACAAAACGTTTCATGTATTTTGTTGAGTATTGAACTAGAGCTGCAACTAACAATTTTTTTCACGATGGATGAATCTGTCGATTATTTTCTCGAGTAATCGTTTGGTCCATAAAATGATACCATTAAATAATGTTGATCAGTGTTTGTCAAACCTGGAAATTATGAGGTTCTCAAATGTAGTGTTTTTGTCCACAAACCAAAATGATTCAGTTTAAATTATTTGTTTGTTATAAAGAGCAAAAGAAATGAAGAAAATAATCACATTTAAGAAACTGAAACAACCCAAAACCCAAAAGCTTCTGATTCGATTATCAAAATAGTTGACGATTACTCAATTAATTTAGTAATCAATTAATCGAGTAATTGTTTCAGTTCCATATTTAAAAAAAAAAAAATTGATGTTATTTGTAACATTTCTGCATTACAATTTCTAAAATGTACAAAACGTTTCATGTATTTTGTTGAGTATTGAACTAGAGCTGCAACTAACAATTTTTTTCACGATGGATGAATCTGTCGATTATTTTCTCGAGTAATCGTTTGGTCCATAAAATGATACCATTAAATAATGTTGATCAGTGTTTGTCAAACCTGGAAATTATGAGGTTCTCAAATGTAGTGTTTTTGTCCACAAACCAAAATGATTCAGTTTAAATTATTTGTTTGTTATAAAGAGCAAAAGAAATGAAGAAAATAATCACATTTAAGAAACTGAAACAACCCAAAACCCAAAAGCTTCTGATTCGATTATCAAAATAGTTGACGATTACTCAATTAATTTAGTAATCAATTAATCGAGTAATTGTTTCAGTTCCATATTTAAAAAAAAAAAATTGATGTTATTTGTTGCATTTTTGCACAAATCTGTGTGACGGAGCGACTCGTCACTAATGAGCACACACAGCGCAAAGACGCACACACATGCCGCCACACACCCTGATAGAGCGCCCGCACACACACACACGCGCGCGCGCGCGCACAGACGGACGCATACACATACCCAACTGCTTTGCCAGTTTTCAGCAACATTTATAGCCCGTCACGTGCGCACACGTGACATAATCATCCAGTTAACATTTAACTCGGTTCAAACTTACTTCACCCTCATCCTCAGGTTGCGTCGGCAGCATTCCAAACATTGTTTACGTCAGCGGCGCACTTAAATGACGACTATGGCGGGACGCTTAGTGTGACGTCACTTTGTGGAGTTCCATTAATTATCTATTAATATTGTTAATAAAGGTGGGGACAATAATTATTGTGGCACCGTTAATTTGGGAAATATGTTGGCTTTATTTTCATCTGAGTTGTTTGTTATAGTGTTCATTTATTGTGATTTTTTGGATAATTTATGTTTGGATGGGAGGGGCAGAGGACCTATATAAAGAGTGGTCTACCTATATATTGGGTTACAGAGAAGGTAACACCTACTTACAAATGAATTTAATTGCTATGATTGTATAGTTTTTTTTTGGAACATAGCATTTTGAATAACGCCATCTACGCCATCATCTTTGGTTACATTGAGGAGTTGCAGCAGAGCTCCGTGACACTAGACACTTTCCTTTTTTTAGGTTTCTTTGCAGTGTATTCAGTTGTTACCAATGCCGGAATAGAGACGTTAAGGCGACGTGCAGTATGTGCAGCTGCTTGATGAGAACAACCAATAAGAGGCGCTCTCGTTCTGAACTGCACTGTGATTGGTCAGTGTCTCATGTCACATGGCCAGATTCAACACATTCAAGGACGTGTCAGAGTCTACTTCTCTCTCAGATCACTTGATTCAAATTACCGAGAGGTCAGTGATTATCATCAAAGCCTGGATTTCCTTTGCGTCAAAATGATCTTCCAGCCACAGCAGCAGCAGCAGCAGCAGCAGCGTGAGGGGAAATCAAATAAATCTTCAGTGGATAACTGGAGTGAAACAGACTTGATGAGGGGAAAATGTGATAGAAGCAGCAGAGAGGTTATAAAACAGACGGTCAGTGAGATGAGAGACTCTTACGACTGAATTAAAAAAAGATTTTTGGTCGTAAATGCTGAACTGGATTACAGGCTATGATAATGTGATATTGACAAGAAGTGATGCAAACTAGTACAGTAGAATACAGTCGAAGTACTCACAGATTTACATCCTTCACATCTGGGAAAATAAGAGCAACAAGTGGCTCAAGGCTTAAGAGTTAATATATAGAATACATTACTAGGGTTATCAAGAATCATTATTTATTTGATAGGAACACTGCATGTGGATGTGCCTCACTATGGAAAGAATGCTAATTTAGTCTCCAGACAGATAACAGAGCAGGGAATACATACAAATGCAAAATACAGTAAAATGTATGTATTTATACATTTTGATGAATTTATAAAATTCACATTTGAATAATGCAAATACACTTAACCCCACATTTAAATCAGACTCAACATGCATTTAAACAAAAATATATTCAACCAATATTTCTTTCAAAAAGGGTTAATGCCGGAAGTTTCTTTTTCCCACAGTCAGTTACTGCATTTCGATTTAAAGCCGGAGTAAGAAACTAAAGAATACAGAACTAATCCAGTGAAAACAACTAAACATACAGTAATATACGGTAGATACAGCCTATAGAGAATGACAGTGTTGAGAATACAGTAATATTATTGTGAAAACAAAAATTATTTACAGTGAATTTGTCATTCTGCCTCATGGATTTTATCCTGTCGCTATACCATGGAAAGTAAAAATCTAGTCAGAGTTTTCTACATTTTAAAATATATATTTTTTTTATTTTCTTTGTTGGGCCACATCTGTAGTCTCGCCTCTCAAGGCTGTGAACTCATCGCTGGGTTTCAGCACCATGGACAGATGTCTGAAGCAGAGCTCATCTGGGAGTGAGGTTTCTTTCAGCACCATGGACAGAGACACACACACACACACACACACACAGTCAAGCGCAGCTGCTTAACAGTTCAGTTTATGAGGAAACTTCTTTTTTCCAGCCTTCATTTAGACTTGGCATGCTCTTCCATAAGGGCCATGAGTTGCCAAAGTCTATTTGTTTGAATGCAGAGAGACACTTTGGGACAGGAAACATGTCCATCACAGTGCTGAGACTCACAGTGATCGTGGTGGAAAGTTAAGACACCAACTGTCCCACTGAGCTGGAATCGGCCTGGAGTGAAACCTGGGAATCTGTGAGCACTGATCATTTTATACTTATCAATGCAATTAATAAAACATATTGGGCAAAATCCCTATTACATCCATAGTAAAGTCATTACCAGAATGAGGCTTCAGTGGCTTGGCCATTGCCTCTTTCAAACTAATTTTTTTTTAACCCAGATGAAACTGCTAAAAGACAGCAATTTACCCCATTTTCAATAGAGTAAAACAATTAAGCAATTTAAATGGTGAATGTTCTGTATTTATAATGCTTTTCTAGTCTTGGTGACGTCTCAAAGCTGCTTTGTATGTGCAGCGCAATCACTCATCTTTCATACCCATTCACACACTGCCAGCACAGCTGTCAGGAGCAACGTGACTAGTTGGAGCCAGAAATCGAACTCACAACCTTCAAGTTGAAAGACGACTCGCTCTGCCACTGAGTTACCACTGCCTCCAACTTACCAAGTTGTGAAAAACTATGGTTGGCTACAAAGGTTGTCCAAAACCTGCATGCGTTGTAGAATAATTTGACGTGGGAGTGAATGCTGTTTGAAACACATTCACACTGGTCAAACATCTGTATATAAACAGGATTAAATGGCTTTTTTTGTGTGAAGGGAATGAGGTATAAGAGTACTGATAAGTACCTGCATCGATAAGCAGGACCAGTATTAGCGTCAGTGAAATCCTGAACCAACCGTGACCCGTCTCCGCTCAGCCTGGAGCTGGGGTTTGTATGAAAGTCTATACAACGACAAAAAAAAGTCTATAAAAAGACACAAAAACACGTTGCTATTCAATAGTTCTCTATTGCAACAGAAGTAGAAGGCTTTACACCGGTAGACAGGGCTCAACATGATAAGGCCTGATGGAACAGCCTATGTGTGTGTGTGTGACAATGTGTTTGCACAGCGACCCCAGGGTCTTGCTGCTGTATTTTGGATATTGGATTCAATTCTAATATATGAATAATAATAATCATCATTCATTCAGTAATTGCCTCTACACAGTGGTTCATGTTGTTTGCCATCAGCGCTAACACTGCTGCTCATATGCGTGAAGTAACAGACCCTTTAGTTACTTTATTTTTCAAGAACAGTTTTGTAATTTTCTTGTTTGTCTTAACGACAGGGAAGTGAGTGTCTGTGTTGGACTGGGACTATTTTATTTTGTGTACATTATTGTAATTTTGTTGTTTTTTTCATTATGTAAAATTAATGAATTGGGATCAAGTGGCAAAGTAAATAAGATTATTCTTCTTTCTGCTCCTTTTCATTCAAGACTGGACAGTTTTCTGTTTATATTAAATAGTTTTTTGCTTTTCATTTGTGAATGAAATGAAATGAAATAAATTAAACTAAAGCATGAATTTAATCTTCATTATTAGTTTGTTTTTGTCATATTTTCAACATTGCATTCCCGTACAACCACATGGAAATGTAAATGTTATTTAACTCATTAACCTACTGACATTTTATAAGAATGTGATGATGTTTCTGTGAGGAGAAGTAAAAAAAATAAATAAAACGGACTCCACCAGGACACACCAGAATGTCCTGAGTGGTGGACAATTCACGGACATTAAAAACACATCAGAATAACATAATAAAACAGTAAATTAAATCTTCCACCTATGCTGTTTACACAAAACCTCCATCCCCTCAATCAAATACCTTTTGGAAACTAGTTCACTCTCAGTAATATACAAAAAACAAGTGTAATGTAAGAGATAATATGGCAAAAACTGTTAAAATGGAAACCTTTTGTGTTAAGTTTGTTGATGAAAGACACTTGTGTTTGAATACTGTCCTTCATTTAGATTAAGTGGAATCTAATCTAATCTAATCTAAATGAAGGACAGTATTCAAACAGAAGCGTCTTTCATCAACAAACTTAACACACAAAACGAGGCAGAAAGAGAAAGCAAAAGGAGAGAAATCCAATCAGAAACTACCTTGAAACACCGGGAGCATGAAGACAAGAGGCCGGGGATACACAGGTGGAACACGTCAGGGTAAGGAAGATCGTTAAGGGGAAAACAGGAAGTAAATGTGAACAAACGCACAAGGTAGACACTACAAAATAAAACAGGAAATTGACGAGACACAAGGAAGAGACAGAGAGAGAACCGTGGAACGAAGAGCTAAAAACTCAAAAGTCTGTAAAGTCAAAGGTTTTGACAAAAACTCATGTCATTGTAGGTAAATAAGTAACGTTAATAGACAGAGTTGTCATTAGTATCTATACTGGGTTTTTTACAGTATATATTTTTATTACAATTCACTTTTTATTTTACATATTCAGTGTATAGCTTACTATTATATTGCAATTTGTACAATTGATATTATATAATATTCATATTTCTTGTTTGAACGAAAGTGACTGGAACATAACCAGTGGATCAATAAAGTATTTCTCCGTCATATTCTGATTTAAATTAAAAAGTGACAAGCGATTTCAATCATAAAATCTTTGATGTAACCCGCTTCGATTAAATGATTGATTGATTAAATTGTTATTATATTGTGAACCCGTCAAAGTCCCTCTATTATCTTTGAAAATGAACGCCTATTCCTTTAAATAACACAGAACATGTGATGCATTCCGATTCCTGACGTGCATCTGATTCGTCTGTGAGAGACTTGAGAAATAACACAGGTGGAGGTAAAAGTGCCATGAGACACTTACAGAATATTGATGTGATCCGTCTCCGGGAATCTAACGTGTCGGTGACAGAGAACTGCCCACAGACGGCCGTTTAAAAAGTGAAGAGACACGAGAGGAAATAAAAACCACTCCTGTCAGCGGTGGACATTTTTTTAATCAGGTCACAGAGTAGATAACCTGACAGAGTGATTGGGTTTCTCCAGTGCTTTCAAGATTTTGTCCAGGATTTTAAACCACGTTGCATATAACAACACCAGCAACTGTGCTGCTGCTGAATCCACACACACGCTCAGGTCAGGTCTGATAGTTTTGCTTGGCAGAGCCTGTTTTTAGATGATATCATTTCTGTTTAAGACCATCAAACAGAGGCAGAATAATACGAGACAAAATCACCAAAAGTTTAAAAATAAAGCTTTAAATAACAAAGCTCAAAAACAAGATTTTTGGGTCCTAAAACTCTGAGTAACACACATATCGTCACGCGGTCACGTCTCCTCAGACTCTCTGGTGGACAGTTTTGTCTGCTGTTGTTCAGCTGAATCCCTGATTGGCTCCTGTGGGAACGAGCTGTGCTGGAATATCACTTTTTCTAAACAGGAGCAGTTTGCTGATTGCCACAAGTGATGGAGCGTCTTCCCGAGGTGGATTTTAGCAAACAGAGAGTGGAAGGTGGCCATTATTTCAGACACTTCTTTTTACCAGGAGGTAGAGTTGGTGGCGGTGTAACAAAGCGAGACAATTAGAGACAACACGCAGCGGACCACAATTTATCCAGTGTTGTGGGGTTTGTTTTTAGTTGATATATTGTTAAGGAAAAACCCGGTGGGCCACATAAAGTTTATATTTGGGCAGACAAGATGAGTCTCAAGCAGGTTTGCCCATGGTTTCCATGGAAGCCCCATGTTGCCCACTTAGGCATGGATTTAAAGTGGGTTCATTATGCAGGTCCTAAGTGGTTTCAGCAACATGGGCCCTGCATGGGAAGCCAACGTGGGCAAACACAGGTGGAACAAACCCACTCTGGATCCATAATTTCAGCCCAAATATAACCCTTATGGTCCTTTGGGATCTTTCTGGATTTTGGATTTAAGAAGGTATTTATTCCATCAGTGGCAGGACACACTAAGTACATTTGCTTAAATGTTTATTATATTTACACATGAATACTAGTCCGCGCCTCCTTCCATGAGAGCGTTCACTGATGAAGAGACACTCAACTGAAACTGAAACAGTTCCAGAATTAATCATTCCATTTAAAAATACTTACTACAAATAGGACGATCAGAAATCAGGAGACGCAGCCATGTTTTCAGAAAAGCACAAATAAAAAAAGGACAAAAGCCGCAGATTGGCACTGAAATGGCTGAAAATGTTGTTATGATAACGTTTTAAAACCAGATGATAATGGTGATAATCACGAAGAAACCACTTAAATGGGTGAGTTAAACGCCTTTAAGAGAGAAAAATGATAAAACACTTATAATGTGCGTTTGCACAAAGCAAAATAACCATGTTTTATATTGATATAAAAAACAAAAATCACATTGCATTGTTGAAGTATTGCCCAGCCCTTCACTCATCACAGACTCCGGTCAGATTTCCAGGCTGCTGGACACTCATCTGTGGTCAGTGTTTGGGTCACTGTGTCACCTCCACCTCAGCTGAAGGTCATGTCCGCCACAGTCCCGGCAGGATTTAACACTGTCGCTGTTAACCCGGGGTTAATGTGTGAGCGTGACAGGGCACACGTGTGTGTGTGTGTGTGTAGTAGCAGCTGACAGTGGAAACAGGGCAGAGAATAAACAGGATGTCACGTTGAGCCTAACTGCCACAGCGGCAGACCGCGCCAATGAAGCAATCAGGGGGAAGACAAAAATGTAACACTGACAGAAATCAAGTCGCTGTGAGGAAACAAAGTGATTTTTAAATCCATAAATATGGAATATTATTATCAATAAATATATGACCTGTATGTTTAATCTCTCCATGTGGTCAAGTGAGTACATTTTAAGTTTGAATAGTGCTATGTACAGAAGGTTTCCTCTTATTATTGTTATTATTATTATTATTATTATTATAAAGGGCAGTAAAAATGTGTAATGTTTCTAATTCAAATAACATTTTATATCAATTAACACATAAAACAAAAAGCAAAACAAGAAAATAGATTGTTATTATTGTTATTATTATTCATAGACTGATGAAATTAGTACAAGAACATAAATTTGTCAGATTCTTACACAACTATAGTCTTAATTACCGTCCACATTAAGCCAGAAATAATTTAACTGGACACGATAAAATAACAAAATTAATTATACAGCCGGGCAAATGTAACAAAATACAAATGACAGCATTTTTTTGTTTGTTTTTTTCAGATACACAAGAAAATAATGATTCAGTGGTTTACAAGGAGTTTGATGAAGTATGGAACTTTTTCATGGTTTTTTTATTTTTCATATTTTACTATTAACTGCTTATTTTGATAATAGTTCTTTGTGTTGCCATAGTGTAAATAAAGTTCATGAATCTTGAATCATCATCTTTGTTACAGGACACTTCCCTTCATGTGGAGAGAAAAGCTTTGATGAGTTCATTTTATTATTATTTTTTATTTCAGGAGCTATTTATGCCAAGACGGTTTTTATTTATATCATATTCAGATTCACAAAAATATTTCCGTCTCATCTTCTCTCACATCAACATCATCATCATCATCATCATCATAATCGTGGCACATTTTACGATTAAAGAAAAAAAGTCCTTTTCATTATCATTCCTCGACATCTCAGAGAAGGACACATTGTGGCCTATTTTAGGATGATTGATTTGGCTTTTAAGTGAATGACAGGAGACGGTTTTGGTCCGATAAACACTCTCACGCTCGACAAAAAGTGAGGCTCCGCACCTTTGCAAGGAAAAAAAATGGAGAGACAAACCACGACAGCTGAAAATGGGCCTTTAAACAGTAGATTAATTGTGTTTTTGGAACAAGAGGACGTGGCATGAAAGAGTTGAAGTCATAAGAATCGGGGACAATGGGGCTTGATGGATGGGTACGCACAGCAAAGTGTACACACGCGTCTACGCCCACACACACACACACACACAGACTCACCTTGAGTGATTTATTTAAATTATAACCCAATTTCACACAAACGCATATTCAGACGAACCAATATTGTACACAGACAAAGCACAAGTATTAAATACAGTATATATAATACATCGCACGTGTGTGTGTATCCACTGCATTAAGATTATTTTTAACTCTCTTTTTTAAATTTCAGCTTTTTACTGCCTGTATTCTATTTATTTTTATTGTATTTTCTTCTTTTTAATCATGTATTGTAAGGTGCCCTTAAATTAAATTAATTATTACTATTATACACCTGATCATGTCAGCAACCAATACATGAGGCGCGTAGACATGGTCAAGACGAGCTGCTGAAGCATCAGGATGAGGATGAAATGTGAATTATGTAATGCACAACCACCTGCTGTGCTTTACTGATGCCATAGATCAGAAGGGCTGCTTCAGAATGACAGAACAGGCGACAACAGCAGCTCAGATAAACACGTGTTAGAACCAATATCTGCAGAAGACCATCGCTGAAAGCACAGCACATCAGAAGTAGTTGAGCTACAGCTAGAACACAGCTGATCACTATGTCCTCTATACCTAATAAAGTGGGTTTTGAGTGTAAATGTGCCTGTACTGTATGCACTGTAAATACAATGTGTTTATGTGTGTAAGCCTTCAAGTAACATTTGCTTGTTATGTTTGCAGAAAAACACCATCCTTCTGCCTCTATAACACACACACACTCACACACACACACACACAGAGGGAGAGTCAATACTCTAATCAAATCAAGTCAATTTTATTTATATAGCCCAACATCACAAATACAATTTGACTTGAAGGGCTCTACAGTCTGTGCAGCAAGTGATACCCTCTGTCCTTAGACCTTTGGGAAAAAAAAACTCCTTATACAGGGGAAATAAAATGGGAGAAACCTCAGGAAGATCCTTCTCCCAGGACAGACAGACAGACAGACAGACAGACAGACAGACAGACAGACAGGTAGTGTGGATTTCAGATTACAAACAAAACATCACACAAAGAGTGGAAACATCCATCCATTTTCTACCACTTTATCCTCCACATGAGGGTCACATGGGTCTCAAACCTTGCTGCAAAGGGAAGAGGGCTAACCACTACACCGAGAGTGGAAGCATATAAATACAAAAATGTAAAGAAAAATAGCGGCAATTGTACCACAAGCTCAAACAGTGTGTTTGTAACTGCACAGTCATGGTTTGGTTCAGTCTTCTCTATCTCACTAAAGCTGTGACTAAGCCACACACACACACATCCTCTCTCCCCTCCCCTCCATTTGTCACTTTTGTCAATCATCCTCTATCATAAACTCCTTTGAAAAAAAAAATCTGTTATCCTTATCCCCCTGTCACTCTCACCTTCAGCGTGTACACAGCAGCTCTTTGGTAACCCTCACATATCTGTCACTTTTACCATTCACTTTACTTTCACGGTGAAATCTCAATTCACAGCCTTGAATTGTTGAATTATTGGGAGAAATAATACGTCATACGTGTTAGCAGTGTGTTAAAGTGTGATTCATATCAAATTACTTGTATAGCAACGTACGTTATCTCAAGGTACTTTTACACTTGTATTATATATTAAACTATTATACAGAAGAGAAGAGAAACCCAGCAGGTTATACAATGACAAAGAACCTGGCGTCAGTGGAGAGAACAATCTCTTATGTTGTGCAACCCTTGGGCCTTTGTCATTGAATTTCACCATGAACCTATACATTTTATTATTCTATAAGATGCTTGCTGCATTGTGTGAAAATATATGAAGCATATGAACAGAAGGCGCGCTCTCTCTCTCTCTCTGCTCAGGCTACAAACTACAAGTTTTTTGTAGCAAATGCTAAATATCACTGCGTCGTTTGATAACAGCAAGAACTAATGCTGAAATTAATTTCTATGAAAGTGTTTCGGGTTTGTTTATCTCTTCCAGCGTGACATCAGGCTCTGGTGTGACTTCACAGAGCACATCCATGATAACCGCCGATGTGCCAGAGCACGCGAGCCACAGTAATTATCTGGCAGATAATATATAAACACTCAGAGCCACTGATTTCTAAAAAAAAAAAAAAAAAAAAAGAGGGAGAGAGAGACTAAGCCCATTTTTTGGCTGCTGCATTACAACTGAAGAGACGTGTTGAAAATCATGTTCAGACTGGCTGTGACAGAGCTGAGTTGAAGCCATGTATGGATCTGCAGGATGAATGGCTTTCGTAAAACATTCAATGACAGATGACACTCAGAACAGGAAATTTAAAAAAAGATAATTGATGTAATTTGGGGTTTGATGGTTCGTGTTGGCGTGCAGATCAGATTGCATTTCTCTGTCTGATCTTAAACGGCAGCCAAAGGGTACAAACTGAGGCCAACCCATGGTAATTAAGGTAAGCTGCACGTTGGGTTTGTGTTGCCCTGCTTCTGAGCAATTGTTACTATGGTTACTGCGTTTTCACTGGTTTCCCACATGTACACTGTAAATAATCAAACCCAGCTATAATTTTAAAGAGTTTTTCCCAATCAAACAGGTACCAGCAAAACAGTCTGGTACCAAACTTTACTTTTAAGGGTACCTACCAACATAGGTCAGTTCTGCCCCATACCAATTCACTATAAATCACTCACTCTTTCATTGTCTACGGCTTTATCCTCCACATGAGGGTTGCGGGGAACTGGAGCCAAACCCACCTGACAGTCCATCAGACGGCCAACATACAGAGACAAACAACCATTCCCTCCAGCGGTTAATTTAGGTTTAGGGTTGCGGATTACGCCAATCTGCATGTTTTTGGACTGTGGGAGGAAGTTGGAGTACCCGGAGAAAACTTATGTGCACACGGGGAGAACATGCAAATTCCACACAGAGACGCCCTCTATCAAACCGGGTTTTACACTGGTGACTGTCTTCCAGTGAGGCAACCTTGCTAGCTATGCAGTGTGGCCCCACAAATTTGGGTACTAGAAGATGGTAACCTCCAAGTCAGGGAGCATGTCACAGCTGCTCATGAGCCACAGACTCACAAACTGCTCCAACTGCGGTCTACGGCAGCATCTCTGGTCCAAGAGAGTATATTTGCTCTTGTGAAATATGTTAATTCAATCACAGGTACAAGTGGGTACAAGTACCAAATCCAAGATACCAGTAGTGATTCAAATGTGGTGCTCAAAATGATACCAAACAAGTCTTAATCGGTCCTGGGAGGTCTAAAAAGGTCCCAGAGGTTTGGGTGTCCACAGGTTAGGGTACCCCACCACCACCACCATCATCCACTTCCTGCTTGGAGTCTAATTATCGTTAAACACATTAAGACCCAAGTACATTTTCATATACCAAGGATGACTGTACCACAACAAAGAGCCCTGACATTTTGGAAATCCAAGAGGCTTACATACTCACAGTATATCAAAGAAGACATGTGCTCATACATATTCATATTCATACACACAGTCATAGTCAGTTTGCTACTTTTGCTGAAAAAAAAAGGCAGAGCAAAACAATTTCTCCCTTCATGCTTTTACCCTGAGATACCTGCTGACTGAATTAAATCGCAGAGAGAGAACGTGATAGCTGAATTACCGAGCGTAACCTGTCAAGGTCAATTCAACTCAACAGCTAGCTGGTTTCCAAAGACGGTATATTCTCCCAGTAGACTGTTCCTTATGAATCCCCCTCCTGCTTTACTGAGGTCTGTCACGGTACTTGTGTGTGTGTGAGAGAGTGTGACTGTTCGCTATTTAAGGCTTCCTCTGCTGTGACTGCAGGCTTCTTCTTTTTAAATTTGAACATTTGGATTCAATTTTACACAGTATGCAAACAATTTAGAGAACAGTGTCCCTTTAATGACCTTTTTTCCCTGTATGTCCCTGTCTGGCATAGAAGTCAAAGCCTGGACAGAACCCCATTATCCATCCATTCATCTGTCCATCTGTCCATTTGTCTGTCCATCCATATCCAGCAACCTATCATCGTCATCATCCACAGAACCTATCCATAGCAAGTATCCTCAGTGCATTACAGAGCCTGATCTTATTTACACAGCATGCTGGGAATTTAAGTTTGGGACAACTCAAGACAATCCACTCAAACCAATCGAGCCGATGATTGGGTGATGACTGCTAAGACCCAAACATGAGTACAACAGCACTTCATATCTAATATAATATAACTACAGATAGTACTCAGACACACTGCTCAGAAGTTCCAATACACTCTCCTATGTTGCAAGTTCATCATGGTATTTTAAACAAAATAAAGTAGCAAAAGCATGTGTAGCTCCAACAGTGACTGAAAAGACCCATGATCACAGTATGGCACGTCTTCTAGTGTAGGACGCACAGTGATCCTTCAACCTTTAAAGTCATGCAGACTGGGCTTTACCCATTTGTTTTTTTTGTTCAAGGAACATCTGAACAAAAAAACACCCAAACCATAATGAAGGAGAGGGGGAAAAACCTTTAACCTATACAGGTCCAGAAGGTCTGTGGAAAGCCTTCCCAGGTGTGCAGTAGAATATTAAGACTGAAGGACATTTGAAATAGATATTTAAGAATCTTGCATACAGCATAAGGGTATGTCTTGTGATCCATCTTCTACCACTTTTGGTAGACCTTTGGTGCCAATTCCAGCTGACACGGACAAAAGGCAGGGTTACCAGTTAACCATGTGATGTATGTGCATTTCTTGCTAACCTGTGGCCCAAATAAAAACAGTTAATGTCAGAAGAACTGCAAATCAGCATCACTATATGTATGGCAGAGACTACTTTCTCGAGATTCTGAGCCTTTGCCTGGATTCCCTTCCCTGGATTCTCTTAAAACATTTCTCCAGTGTAGCATGACTGAATCAGTCTTTGGGATGAGATCACTGGGCATCTGAGGCCACAGAGCCCAAGAGGAGCTGCATGTGTAACTCTGTAATCATCCACAACATGTTCTGAGGATAAATGACATCAACAGCCTAAATAATTTGGAGAGAGCATACCATTTCAATTTCTGTGGTTGGCTTGAAAATGTCCAGTTCGGGCTAACATGGTTTTTAGATTAGATGGAATGAAAGTTTCATGATCCCTGTTGGGAAATTGTGCCATTTCTGTAGAAGAGAAAAATATTTATTTATATATTTAGTTTTTTTGCTGAGATCTCATTATAATGACATTAAAGTAATCCTCTTCAAAAAGTCAACTTAAACGACCCTGTTCTCACAACCCAAAGGAAATAACTAGTTTGTAAAACCAGACAACCTTTTTTTAAAAACACATGGTAAAGGGTGTCAAAGGTAGGGTAAGGTACCTAAATATTAGCATGTTTTGGGTTAAGATACATAGTTCCTTAAAGCTATTGTCAGCTATTTTGAATAACTTCTTGACCATTGTGATTCCAGCATTCCTATATTTTCATGCAGACCTCTGAGCATGAGAGACCATGTCACCTTTGAGCTTAACTCTAAATGTAACTTACGTATTTCACTGAGAGCAACTTCTAGGCAAGAAGGTGATCTTCCAAATTAGGAAACCTCTAGTTAAGACTGATGATTGGTTTCTCAAAGGAAACCAACACTTCTGTCCCTGCACCATGACCTACAGGCTTCAGGGTTTAGAGAATTCAATTCAATTCAATTTTATTTGCATAGCGCCGACTCACATATAACATGCAACATCCTCGAGAGCAGAGAAACCCAACAATTCACACAGAAAAAAAAACCTTTTAACAGAAGAAGAAAATCTCTGACAGAACCAGACTCAAAGACGTGCAGCCATCTGCCAAGACAGGTTGGGGTGAAAGTAAAAATAGGGGACAGAGGAGAGGTTGGGGACAGAAAAGGGGGAGAGAAAGGACAAGAGGGAGACAAGGTAGAGACAGAAGAAAGAGACCAAGAGAAGCAAAGAGAAGCAAAACATCTTTGTAGTAACATTTAGATTTTATGTCATTACATTCTATCCAGGTAAGTAGACAGGGCGAGTAGATGCAATATTGTTCTAGTAGTAATAGTTTTGAATGCACATGTATCTGTATTTGACTAAGGAGCAGTACAGGGTCTGGCTCCTTGAAGAGTAGTAGCCAATTCATTTGTAAGATAGGTTAAGTTCTTCAGCAGCCGAACCTCTTTGCTCACTTGAGTTTTAGCTCTGTGACAGCACAGCGAAGAAAGTGCACTTCATTATGGTGTGTGTATTAGAATCTTGGGCTGATACAGAACAAATTAAGTGTTTGGTCAAAATTTCAGGGACAAAATCAAGGAGGCTGTGAAAAGAAAAAAAGAGAGTGGAACCTAATCAGCTCTTATCATCCAACAGCTGTAGAGTCAAATGGAAATTGGTATTTCTTTTTATGGCCGGTGAAAACTTTGGATGAGACGGTTCAAAAAAAGGCCAATTGTGATTTTACCCTCCACTCGCTGGAGAGCAGGAATCTTTTTTTAACACCCGCTGATCACACTAAGATCAAATTAGTAATGTACGCTCTGTGTTCTTTGGCTATTCAGGATGTGAAAACCCTCCACTGTATCAGGACAGCCTGCAGGTGAATGTTCAGTGTGAGTGCTGAATAGCAAATGAAAGGTGCTTATTCATTGCCGTAGAACAGGTCTATTAACGGAGAGAACTTTAACAGAGATCTCACGATGAGCACATACAGTTAAGTTACTATATTAAGATGGATTTGACCCCAATCTATGGAACACTTCATAAATCAAGTCTTCTACGGTATTGTAAGCATTGTGAGTCTTAGAAAACTTTGATTTTGCAGCGTACACAACACATCTTCCCAGCTATCCCTTGTGTCATCTAACCCTTTTTTGGTTATTAGCATAATTGTGTTAAGTGATTTCACTTTATATTTACTTTTTATATGAATGTAACCAAAATAAAGATATTCATTCATTCAATTTCAATTAAGTTAACTACAAATTGTACTGAGCCAAGTATTATTTAATTCTCCAATTCCACTGGAATACTTTGCAGAACTGGATCACAGGCAATTATGTCTTTTTTGTTTTTTTAAAATAACTTCCAATGTCTGGAGTCTTTTAAATGACATGACTTGCGTAGTTCTAAATAGGGGGGGAATAGAAATAGAAAATACTTCATGTGCACGTTACATATTCACTCCTAACGAGTTTCTGTAATATCTCAGCTCAGCAGGGAAAAGTAAGCAAACAAGAATATGCAAACATTAAAACTTAATGATGACATAACCATTCAATTTCAATTAAAGAGAATCATTTGTGAGTTTAAACAGTGGCTTTCTTTAACTTTGATGCAGCAAGAAGAAGAGAGAAAAGAAATAAACTGTAAAAGCAGAAGTCGCCGTTTCTGTACTTAAAATTCTCAGCATCATGTGAATCCTCATGGGTATAGTACTTTGTAAGTAATACGATGTTTTTATAATACCGTGTATGGAAAGCAAACTGCTGTCTCTGGTGACATACTTTTCACAGAGCTGTTCTTTTATTGGAAAGCCAATTTTTTTGTTATGCAACATAAACAAAGTTTTTCTCAAGGACATTCCGGTACTTTTTATGGCCCCCGAAATAGAGTTTTATAAAAAGTAAATTCAAATTTCTTCATACAAGCCATCTACGGTTGGTTCAAGGTTGTAGCATCTATTGTGTCGGTTTAGAATTGGATAAGAGAGTGTTTGTAATTATTTAAATACACTTTTAAACACACTTAAATCATGGGAGACTAAACTGAAAGAATATACAAGCACAATGATGTAATTCAACAATAAAATGTTTGACTTCAAATTTGTTGATCTTGAGCAAATTTGTGTTTGCACTAAATTTGTATATCATTGTGTTTTCTATGTGCTCTCAAGTCTCCTTTGTCAGCTTGTTTCATCCCGTACCAGGAAAAACCTTGTGCCTCTTGTTTGTTGACCCGTTTTTTCTGTTTTAGTACTCACTGTTCCTGGTTTGTTCTCCCTTAATTTGGACTTTTTGTTTGCGCGTGTCACCTGCCAGCCAGATAGTCTGCAATTTGAGTCCAATAAAATCATCAAAATTTCTACAAGAGCATGTGGAAGAAGGGCATTTTTCCCACTCTGTGATTTTACCCAGGTGTCCCTGTGGTTAGTCTAACTACCATCCCATTCACCTTTGAATAGAAATGCCACACACATCAAAATGTCACTTAATTATTATTCTCACCCATGCCACTTGTAAGAAATTGCAAAACATGTGCAAGTAGATGGATAAAATCACAAAAAACACCTGCATCTGCATTGGCGATTTGCTGCATAGCAAAAACGCATATTTTAAAAGAAGTCTCAGATTAACCACCACCACTGCAGCTGACCCTATTGGGGTGTTGGCCCCTCCGGCGTAGCCACAACCAGTAGCTTGGCTTCTCCACTTTTTCTGCCAACTCTTTGATGGCCCTTCATAGGTATCTCTTGTTTATAGTTGCAGCCCGAAGAGCTGGAATGCTGACTTGGCAAAGAAACCCCTGTATCTGACGTGTACTGCCTGGATCGTTGCATACCCGCCTGACACTCTGGACTCATCTGCCAGCTCAAAGTACTTTAAGGCATTGAGGCTTGTGTGCTGAAGATAATTCCTTCTTCCCAAGGAACAGTGAGCTCCATGATGAGGCTGTCGTCAGAGATAGTAGAATTGGTGTTCGATGTAAGCAGCTACTGTTCCCAGAGGTCGTGACAAAAATGTTAAGACGTTAACAGCCACTGTAAACCATGGCAGTGGTCTTTGATGTTAGCAGGTTTAGTCAAACACGTTAGCGGCAATTGTAGCCAGACGCAGTAGCATCGGAGTTTGACATAAGCAACTACTATAACCAGATGGGGTGACATTGGTGTTAAATGTTAGCAGCTACTGTAGCCAGACATCGTGAGATCAGTATTTAATGTTAGCAGTAGCCAGACATTGTGGCATTGAACATTTGCAGCTAGCCAGACATTGTGGCATCAATGTTTGACGTTAGCAGCTATCGTACCTGACATACACAGCTGAGTCAGTCCACAGTTGAGTAAAAGATGCAGTTTCACTGTTTTACAATAGTATTTCTATGTATGTAACTGTCTATCAACCGGATATGAGTTTTTGCCTGAGCAGAATCCTCCTGTCACCATTTTTCCTTCACAACGCGCCATCATCATCTCAGTTGCTACAATGAACAAATACAGAACGGTTAGCAGCCCAACATCGGTGTTTATTGACATGAGCAGCCACTATAGCCACTTGCTTTGGGTCTGGTGACTGACATTAGCAGCTACTGTAGCCAGATGCTGAAGCATCTGTGTTGGACGCTAGCAGAGCTCTCATAGCTAGACGCCGTGGCTTTTGTGTTTCATGTTAGCAGCTACTGTAGCCAGATGCTGAAGCATCTGTGTTGGACGCTAGCAGAGCTACCATAGTTAGACGCCGTGGCTTTTGTGTTTCATGTTAGCAGCTACTGTAGCCAGATGCTGAGGCATCTGTGTTGGACGCTAGCAGAGCTACCATAGCTAGACGCCGTGGCTTTTGTGTTTCATGTTAGCAGCTACTGCAGCCAGACATTGAGGGATCAGCATTTAATGTTAAAAGTAGCCAGACATTGTGGTATTGAACATTTGCATTGACATTAGCAGTCACTATAGCCACTTGCTTTGGGTCTGGTGTCTGACATGCGCAGCTACTGTAGCCAGATGCCGTAGCATCTGTGTTTGATGCTAGCGGAGCTACCACAGCTAAACACCGTGGCTTCCGTATTTAATGATTACCATTACCTGCTGCCACAGTGTCTGAAGTTCTGTAGCCAAGACCATTGCATTGATGTTTGGCTGTCACAGCCGCTAAAATGCAAAAGTAGTACTGTGTTGTCACTTTTGAGTGCTGGGTTAAATTTAGCTTGAGATAAAAATAATATTACACACAGTTACATTGACCAGTACTTCTCCACACTTACAACTTCTTTTATTGGCTCTCCCTCATCTAATAGGATGACATGTTTAGATCATGATTTCTCATGTCCTTGAACGATGTCCAACCTCAGAAGGGATTTATAATTCATCCTCATAGTACCTGCAGAATGTCGCATCTGCATGACTGAAAAGAGAAAAGAGGGATCTAAGAGACACATGACAAAGGACCGGAGCTGGCACAGCTCTTACTGTGCACAAAATCACATTTTAAATTGCTTGTGATGCTCTGTTAGAGCACTGCATCTGCTGTTTTGTGACAGCAAGAGCCACTCTACGCTACATCACCACTCCAGAGTCTGGCACATTTGATAAACACCGGCCTCGGTCTGTGCTGCACACTAATGCACCACTTCAACTCGAATCTTTTAAGATCTCAGGTGTGGAAAGGCACACTTCCAAGCTCTGGCGCTGCAGGTGCCATGGAAGTTGTCCTCTACATATTTTAACATCCAAGCGGTTGCCCCCGCTGAGTTCAACCGAATACAGATACGAAGCTGGAAGAATGTGAAGATAAAAGGAGACACGTGTGCTCTGCTTTGTTTGGTAGACAGTGATTCATGCGGCTTTTTCTGGCATGGAACTTTAGAGACATTTTCTCTAAAGAAAAAAAATTCTCCGCTTTGTGTTTCGCATCCTTTGTTAAAGCCCCACTTTCCTCTGCTTACTGCTTTGTTAAAAACACTGATGTGCTTTGGCTGCAGCTTTCAAAAAGTACAGATGTGCTGATATCAACTCCGATTCTAATATCGGAACTGAACTTTGTGTATCTCAAATAGAAACTTTGCAATAACTGTTTGGTTTCAAGCAAAAGTAGTGTTTTATAACCTACAATACAACATGTTTAAATAATCCTAACTGAAAATACAACACACAATCAATGTTAATTATTACTGGAAATAACTTTTTTTTCTTAAAAAACTGTACATAGATCAGTGGCTAATGTTAAGGGAAAGGTGAGATCCCAATAATAAGGTTGTGTTGTTGGTAGTTAGGTGAAGAATTCTACACGATAAGCCACTTCTCCTGGTTTAAGCACAAAAAAGCATCCGATTACAGCTCAGAAAAGATCACTTTTTTCTTCATATTCTTCTTCATGTTGACACGATAGAAAAACAATGTGTTGCATGGTTAAAAATCCCTGAAATGTCCTCATAACAATGTCAATGTATGGTACAGTAATTAACAATGTCCGACCAGGCTGAATGACCCAACATCAGCAGCAAAACAGAACATCCCAAAATTTGGAGAACTCTAAGAAAATGAAGTTTTTCAGCTGGAAATTCAGTTGTGCTGCTTTTTTGTTGAGAAAGACAAACACCTTTTGTTTCCAAACTATAACAACATTAAAGAAAGTGCTATGACAGAAAAAGCAGGGTAATCCAGTGAGAGCGGTTCCTAAAAGACTTAAATCCAGAACAAAGCAGCACTCTCTTTCAGCCTAATTCCTCTGCGCTAAATGCAGGTCCTTTTATTTTATTTATTTTATTTTATTTTAACTCCACTGTGATTTGCATATTTCTGTTTTTCATTAACTTCAACTTTTGTCTCCTTTTTTTCCCCCTCCTCTTTTTAGTAAGAACCCCCGGGCGACAACGGAAGACGATTAGGAAGTTACAAGAAACAATATATCGTGTGGGGGGGAAAAAGAAACAAACAAAGAAAAGATGCATGTGTGTGTGTGTGTGTGTGTGTGTTCTAAAGCCTTATGCACATCATCAGCTCCCAGTGGATTCAGCAGCACTGCTGTAAACAAGTGTTACACAGAAAGGAGACTCCTTCATTTTCTGCAGGCGATACAGTAAAACACAACAGAGGAGGGAACAGAAAAGACTCTTTGACCATCTCCGTCCAAAACTGTACGCAATACATTTTCTGTGAAAACACACCCAATGTACCCCTTAGTTTTGAAAAAGCTCCAAACCTTCTGCAGTCCATCTACCTTTACATATCAGGGAAGCCAGCTCAATAGATATTTTTTTAAAGAAGACTTAAAACTTGCATTTTTACTCTAGCCTCCATCTAGCTTTTTTTTTTTTTAGTTTATTTTAAAGTTAAAACTTTAACCTCTTGACTCTGTAGCCTTTTTCTTTTTCATTCCACCACCATGTGTTGTGTTTTACTGTTTCATTTGCATCTTTTGTTTTATTTCAAAGTTAAAACAGGGCTTTAACCTCTTGACTCTATAGCCTTTTTCTATTTATTTATTTTTCTATTCCTTTTATTGTGAAGCACTCTGAGCTGCAATCCTTGTATGTGCTATACAAATACATTTGATTATTATTATTATTGTTGTTATCTAAGATCTTTAACTCATTAAGGCTCTTGAGAAAACAGGTAAAGACTGTAATTGGATACTATATGCTCAATGAACATAACATATCATTAAAAAACAAAAATATGAAATCAGTCATCAAGGAACAAACACAGGGGAAGAAAGAGGGTAATTTGTCATTAGCTAGTCATTGTTCAGACAACGCCAGAACATGAAAACAACATAAACATCTATATGTAATGTAACAGCTGGACAATGAACGGAATAAAATAACACAGTTTCAATAATAACAGCATAACATTAGCGTCACTGGAACTAGAAGCTTCCAAGGTTTACAAGCTTTTTCAATCGTAAACAAAACAGCAATGTCCGTGGTTTTGAACCAACACCTAAACATAGTCGGATGTTTTATTTGTGACTCTTTTTATTTAGAGGACACAATGGATGCTGTGGCGAATCTTAAAGGGTGAAGCTAAAAGAAGAAGATTTACAGTAATTACTATTTTTTTAGGGATTTTTTTTTTTTTTCTATGGACGTTCAAACAGAGGCTTCACAAAAAATACACCTGAGTGGCTAATACATTTGGCTAATAAGTGTCTGTAACAACCACTGCCAATCATTTCATTCAGACCATATGAAATGACTCCTGCACCCACCTGCATAACAAGCCAGAGAGGTGAACACAATCCTTACCCGACAACTTTCACCTGGGTTAAAAAGGTTCGGAAAAATGACCTCAGGTAAAACTAATCCTGTGTTTTCTGCGGATTTTATCTATACATTAGCCCTCCCAATTATGGTAGTTGTACTGAGATTTCTTATCCCATGTTATATATGTATATGCATAAATGCGGTAAACATTAAATGTGGCGTGCAAAATGAAAAGCGTTCAAAACTATCCAACACTCCTGAGGGCTAAGTGTGAGTGAGCCATGGATGTTTTCCATATCCATTTAACCTTTAATGTTTCCCATATGATACGATACAGACAAAAACTGTTATTGCTGAGATATAATATAATGCTGGGGGGGGCGGGGACCTAAGGCAGTTTCTGAACTGTATCATTCCTGCAATGCTGAAACTCTTTCCTGAAGGCCATCACCCTTCTTCCCTGCCCTATCTTCCCTCTCCTTCTTTTTGCAGCCATCAAAACAAGTATGTGTGTGTGTGTGTGTGTGTGCTATTCTCCCCGACTACATTTATCGCGCCAAGCCACAGTCAGTGGCAGAAAATACACATCTGGTTGGAGATTAGATTTGGTCCTCCCTGTGGCTGCTGTTATTGATGGAGACAAACAGCAGAGTTAGCACTGAAGAGCATCCATCTGCCTCCGCCCACCTCAGCAACCCCCATCTTTTCTCTTCATCCCTCTTATAACTTATGTCTTGGGCAACAAAACACGAGGGAGGCATATAAACCATAAACCTAAACACTTCCACGTTTGCAAACCGAGACACGCGGAGCAAAAACCGTCACTTCGCAGCATTTACCCAAATCCGTAACCTTCCATTCAAGACTGAAGCAAACAGACAATAAAGTAATTAAAATATTCTGTCTTTAATAAATGGGAGAATTTTTACAGCATACAATTTTTACCTCTGAGGCCCACACAGTGGGAAGCACAGCCCTGAACCAGATGAAGCCAATCAGGAAGTAAGAAAATACTCCACTGTTTGCAAAACAAAAACAAACCTTTGTTTCAGTC
The DNA here is from genome assembly GCF_958295425.1 of Solea solea. Classification (NCBI taxonomy): domain Eukaryota; kingdom Metazoa; phylum Chordata; class Actinopteri; order Pleuronectiformes; family Soleidae; genus Solea; species Solea solea. The sequence continues at coordinate 26,240,006 of NC_081143.1, forward strand.
TCAATCACTGGTTTCAGGTCCTATTTAGAGGAAAGTGATTAAGGTGATTGACACCTGGTATCATCCAATAGGAGCCTGGTTGAAGGTGACTGAGGTCTGTGAATTTGAATTTAGTGGGATAATGCTCCCTTTCCTGCCATCTTTACTATTCCAGGAGGAACAAAATGCAGGTGCAAGTGAATGATTGACATATGTACCTCTAAACAAAAGGTGCAGTTGCAGGTCTAAGTGGACTTCCAGTGGACAAGCGCTCACTCAGGCCCACACCCATTCTAATTTAAAACACTAAGTTGGTGCTGACCAAAATACTCAATGTGGAGGATTTAACAATAGTCATTAAACCTCTGTAGGTTGTTATGTAATAAATGGCTTCAAAGAAAAGTGTGGGGGAGGGGGCTTGTTGTAGATCTCATGAGATGAAAGCTGTCTCTCAGAATGGAACCTCTGGATGCTGTTTGACTCCTGGACCCACAAGCACAAACTGATTACACCTTCAGAAGACATGAAAACTTTTCTTTTCTCACAGCAATCACAGCACACCACATCATGCCACAGCACAGCACAGCAGGCTGAATACTCACTCCCACAAACATCACGAGGTGCAACTTTTCTCATTGCACCCCGCACTCTCCTGCTGCCTCCATTATTAGCTTGTGCACGTGTGTGTGTGTGTGTGTGTGTGTGTGTTCACTTTAAATCCCTGGAGATCGAGCGACACGTCCCAAAACGTGACAGACTGAATATATTGGATGCCTCCAGTGTGCTTTTTATGAATTTGCAAACAACCAGAGAGGACGTTATTCCAGACCTGCAGTATCCTGACATCTTCAACTTCCTGTCCTGATTAACTTCCCTTCATCTTCATCAGAGTTACTGAACGTTTACAAGAGACTGGAGGGAAACAAATAAACAACAATCTGGCTTTGTGACAAAGATTCAACTCTGGAGTCTAACCGGCTAAACATAGAAGACGTGTTATTGTCACCGGAAGGCTAAGGGTCGCTTTAGCGTTAGCAACGAGCGGCGCTAATGTTGCTATGAAGAATTGTACATCAGCGTTGTCTCTCTGGATCTGTGGTGGGCGCGTGATATCGCTAACATGCTAGCCTGTCTCTGACTGTTTTGGCGTCCCCGAGGGAACACTAGCCATCTACAATATTGATGTGAATAGCGTGTAGTATTATTTTGGTTGTGTGACGTCAGCTCCCGGATCCCAGCTTTTTGGAAGATGATGAGGAAAAATCAATATTAATGCGTCGTTTGACTTTTCTCCTAATTAGCAATAGTAGCTCGCTGGAGGCTACTCCTCTTTGCATTATGCTCATGATCACACAGGCCATTGAGGTTTCTGTAATCTCTGTAGAAATGGCAGCTTGCACTGAAAGAATGATATCACCGCTGAGGAATGCCTGACCATTACGAGGACAAACATTGACACGCTGAGAGACGACTCCGCGCTCCGCGCTCTTTACTTTGGGAAATTTGCTTCCATTAATCTACAGAATAGCTCCCCATCATCACCGTTATATTCTCCTCCAAATCCTCTTGTTTCTGTAAAACTAAATCATCTTCATGTGGTTTGGAAAGTGCCTAAATGGATTTTTACAGCTGCAGCGCTGTATATTTTATTCAACAGTAAAAAATATTTGAGACTATGTTGGTCAAGCAAACAAATGTAATGACACCATGGTGGGAAACCACTTAAGTAGACCCAGGAACAGTCCTCAAGGACCTTAAACATCATTAACCCTTCTCTGTGCCGCAGGTGCAATAATACACAACTCCTTATATGGACATCCTGGGGGGGGGGGGTGTTTATAGATCACATATTCAGGCTTTTTGTCTTCTTATGTGTTGTTGAGTTGTCAAAGTTATGATTCATTTCATATTGCGTTTTTAGTAGCGAAAAATTGTGCAGAAGTCACAAAATTGATGTGTTTTTCTTTCCTTTACAAAGTTACATTTTGGTAACTTTTTGCTCAGGTATGTTTATATAGTTGGTGAAATGTAATTTCTTTTTCATCAGATTGCGTATAGGTTGTGTTGAAACAAAGAATATAAGACACTCTATATTGCACATTCTTAGAGCCTCTGTAGCCTCTGATTGAGTAGAAAAATACCATGTTACAGAATATGAAAGTGAAAAATGTAATAATGATAATGAAGGTTGTGGGTTTACTTGTGTTTTAAACGCATAAATGCTGTAAACAGTAATAATTCAAGTGTTTAAAACGAATACACTGTTTTTGTATGGATGGTCTAACTTCTTATCAAGTAAAATGTATTAATATAATGTTAATGAAATTAATATAAATCACTTCCTACTGCCTATTCCACAAATCGCATCCACGTTTAAAGAACTGACTAGTTTCATTAATAAATACATTTTGCATGAATCAGCTAACTTAATTATGGTGGCGTTTTCCTCACAATAATATCAGAATCAGGATACTTCTTATTCTGATAATGATGTAGATAATAATTGTGAGATAATAAATGCAGCCTATCTTTAAACAGCTCGTGATCATCTAAATGTCCATACAACCCAATGATAGATTGATATTGTATCCAGTCAACATCAACTAAAGGGATTGGAACTGATTGTATGAGGTATGGTCAGCACACACTGTCATGTTTTGTTGTTGATGGTGTTTCAGCACTAAAGTCCATTAGGAAAATGAGCAATTTGACATCATGGCACACAGGAGTTTTTGATCCACTACTGCCTCCATCAGTAAGTTCAAATGTGTTACTTTGGTGTAAAAATTGACACAGATTATATCAAATGAGGCAACAGTAAACCAACAGCTCCTGTGATGTGAAATGCTGATTTTCTCTATAGGAGAACTTGGGGATACTGACCCTAATAAAAAAAAAAGGGCTGTCTGACAGCAAGATTTAAGTGGAAAACATGTTTATTTTAATCATAGACTTGAGTGAATGAGTTTTATCCTGGTTAAATAAAGGTTTAATTAAGTTGGCATAGATTTTTTTCTTTTGTTATTTGGCTAAAAGCTGTTTTTGTGCGTGCCTGCTGGCAGCCATGTTTTCATTGAGAGTGAGCCTCCACGTTTCAGGAACACTCACACAGCAGCTCAGTCAGTGTTGACAGTGTGTCACACTCAGGAGCTTACATCATACAAAAAACAACTTGAACTATCACTTGAATGTACCTGCAATCAAGGTGGTTTAGATCTGAGTCTGGATGATGATGATGATGATGATGATGATTCTCACTGCTCCTAGTCTGAGCTGGAAGTGAAAGTTGACGCACTGTCCAGCTGCTCTGCCCTGCATGCTCTCCACTCTCCCGCCACTGCAAATGAGTCACGCGCGCACCTTCACAAATGAGATGCATAAACGATTTCCTCCTGCTCGCGGAGTGACAGGGAGGCAGGGATGAAAACCTCGCCGGAATCAAAAGCCCAGCACCGCTGAATGTGTCCACTGGCTCGCCTGTCACAGTGCATCAGTCATGACTGCACAGCGGCGAACATCCGTCATGAATAAACGGATGTTTGGACTGTGGTAACTACAGGCAGGACGGAGGGAGGTAGGTATCGGGGTCTCATGTCCGGGTGAGGGTGTGTTTTCCCGGTGGTCATGTATGGGTCGACAACCGGACCGCCGGTCCTCTATAATCCTGGTGGCAGCGAGTGAGAGCGGGGACCCGGGCTTTGTGCGTCAGTGCGCAATGGAAAGGCGATAAATCAAAGGGGTGCCAGGAAGCGCTGGTGTAGGGCGCCATCTCTCTCTCTCATCTCCCCCTCCTCACCTCATCTCCCCCCTAAACTCATCTTCCCCCATCTTCTTTTCCACCTCTATCTCTCTATCCCATCCCTCTCCCTCTATCTTTCCTATTCTCCTCTTGTCTCCAAACACGCACACTCCAGCTGCTGCTGCTGCTGCTGCTGCTGCTTTTGCTCAGTGAGGTTTGTGTTGCTGGATATGGGACCAATCACACACGTTAGGGCACTACACTGACTGCTATTCATATCCAAAAATAACCATTAGGACCAGGTTTTGGTCTCCATGTAGACTACTGGTCCTGACAAGGTAAGTGTTTATGCCAGAAAAGGTCCTATAGAGGCACCATATTCACACACACACACACACACACACACACACACACACACACACCTTAATGCGTACTAATTCAGAATGTATTGAAGTCACCTATTTGATTGATAACTTGAGCGCAGGGCGACCACATGTGCGCGCGTAAAATACGCACGCATCTCTGCTGCGCACAATCTCTGCCCTACCTCGTTCAGCAAACAGTCACAGAGATCCTGTGCTGATGGCAATGGCCAACACACACACACACACACACACAGCGACTGCCTTCTCCACGTTCAGCATCGAGCGACTCTTATCACCACCTTCCTGCCCTGAGCACACACAGCCCGGGATCTCCTGAGCCTGGAGAGCGCGTCCGCCTCCAATAACAGTCATCATCATCCCCAAAGCCACTATGATCAACAGCTGTCCTCCTCCTCCTGAACAATATGATAAGAAATAAAACGTGACACACACACATTGACGGAAACGTGACAAGAGAAGCAGGTTCTCTATTCCTGAGTGAACATGTATGGCACATAATTCCAGCCTCGCATACTCAACGTGGTAGCGTGCGGGTGTCTCCAGTGCGCACAGCATCCCAGTGACCCCACAAGTGCGGAACACACCATCACCTCAACACACACACACACACACAGCACAGCGAGGTATGACTCGTCCTACCGTGATCGGGGTCTCAGGTTTTGGGGAGGAAAGAGGCGATGTGCGACTTTACGGTCCGTTCTGCAGCAGAGAAAGTGAGAGTAATATCCCTGGACAGCTGCGGAGGTCCGTGCGTTCCAGCAGAGAGAGAGAGAGAGAGAGAGAGAGAGAGGGGCGTTAAAGGAGGGGGAAAGAGAGAGAGTGGATAAGCAAGAGGAGGGACGAGATGCAAATACAAGGAGAGAGGGAGAGAGAGAGAAGGATGGAGTGCAGTCGGACAGATGATGGGTGATGTTGAATCGCAGAAACATCCACGAGTGACATAAACCTGCAGGAGACACTTAAAGCAGTGTTTTTTATATTCAAAGTCAGAAATGTCGACATTTGAAAATGTCAAAGCCAGTCCGGTCTAAATATCACAATCAGATTCCCTGCGGGACTTTCACCACGGATCCGCGTGATATTGACGACAGCGTCATAATTGTGCTATTTTTATCTCGGGCTCTCGTCGTAAACCTCACACGTGAAGTCTTGGTGTTATATTTTAACATTACAGTTTTCCTTGTGAGAATTGTGGGAGGTTGATGCTCCTGCTGTTGCTGCTGCTGCTGCAGCCCCACTCGTGGGTAATTACATAACGTTTGGTCTGTGGAGCTCTGGGTGAGTCCTGGGAATCCACGCACTCACCGGTCTATATCTCCCTCCATCACTTGTGCAACTTATTGCAGCTGCTTTCCAATCTGGGCACGTCGCAACGCGCCTCACTAAAAGTGCACGCCACTGAGAGAAGGGGCAAGACAGGCTCTCTGTCTCACACACGTATTCTTCTATAAGGACTCTGCATTGTATTACATTTATTTGTTCCTTACCACTAACCTTTACCATAGCATTTGACTGCTTAACCTTAACTGAACCACAATTAAACATCTTTATTTTTTAACCAGTGCCTCAGAAGTGAGGTTCTGCCTCATTATGACCAGGTTTTGGTCTCCATGAGGACTACTGGTCCTCACAAGGTCAGTGTTTATGCCAGAAAAGGTCTTAAAGTGGGTATATATATGTATATAGACAGATGAAGGGAGGAAAAGAAGGGGAAACCCAACTGTGCGTCAGTGCCGGTCAGCTTGAGAGATATTGATTTTGCTCCTGGGTGCATTAGCTTTTTGTTTGTGGGTGTGTTCTTGTATGGTTGTCCTCACAAGGACCAAAAAAAAACGCATAAACCATAGGGAGTGAAGACATTTTGGGAAAGTGAGGTTCTCAACTTGAACAGCTATTAGGTTTTAGGGCTAGGTTTAGGGTAGGGAAGGCATTTTGTCGTGCTGGTTACGGTTAACATAAGGAGCACTACAAAGGCTGTGCAAGTGTGTGTGTGTGTGTGTGATTCCCCTGGTGGCACAGTCAAAAAGAGAGAGAGAGAGAATCAGAAGTTGTCCATCACCCAGAGTACACCTCATCTGGGAAACACAGACTCCTCGTCTCCCTCGCTTCTCTTGGTTCTCATCATTAAGCCTTCATGTAGCAGCAGCGCTGCTCCACTGAACACCATCACATATGTACGGTATAATTACATAGAGCTCATTAATGATGAGTGCTTCCACCACGGCGGGACTGGGGTTAGTGGAACTCAGCTTGTTTGAAGGAAATGAATTAGGGAAGGAAATCATTTCATGTGAATCACACTCTACAGAAGAGAAAAGATTGTAAAAAAAAATTGTAGAAAATTGGTCAAAATTGGAGTGCCGTCATAAGGAGAGACGTCCGAACTGCAGATCAGTTAAAAAGACTTAACAATCCTAAAAACGTGGGTTAATCTCCAACAATTACCAGGGAAATGCCTAAAATCTCACTATTTAACAGGAGTCTGGTGTATTTAGGGACAGCACTTGAGTAGGTACTATTTTGTTGTGGAAATGCAACCTAAACCGCGCTGTGCTGTGGCGAAGTGAGGCAATGCGAAGTGAGGCAATGCGAGGCGAGGTGAAGTGGGACCACAGTGTAAAAGGGCCATTATGGTGCTTTCACACCAAATGCAACGTTTTAGTGCAGCAAGTTTACATACATACAAATCCTTTAATTAAAATGTTTCAGCTTGAGATGTGTGATCATGGAAGCCAGTCCCAGACCAAAACTCTTGTGATGTGATGTATGTGATGTGAGAACCCAGTGCTTGAAGTGGGCGGGGTCACAATACTTTGTAATTTGACTATTTTAAGTTTAGGTTATCAATCCAAATCCTTATTATTGCCCAGCATAATTATTTCACAGGGTGCACTACTTAACCTATTCTCACGAGTCTCTAGTGTCTAAAGTTTTTTGTTTTTATTGGAAAGCAAGAACATTATACAGTATATCAGGCAGATGTTCCACTGTGGTGGCCCCTAAAGGGAAAAGCACTATTTCACTATTAATATAACTAGTTTTCATTAATGTTTATATGTTATATTCACTGACAGACAGCATCATGACAGAATTTTAAATCATTTAAATAATGTAAATATACAAGTTGGCAAAATGTGAATTTGTAGTTATTTTAATGGAGACTGAATATTTAACTAAATAAATGTTGTGAACATTACAAACATCTTAGAGTATCTTTTATTTAACAAAGACTTCCATAATTTATTCTTCAATGATTTAGTAATACCGACAGACCTAAATGCTTCATATTGATGGGAGTAACTGGCGCTTATTTTTTTTCCTACTTCAAGCAAAGTGAGAACAACAAAAACAAGCAAGACCAGGCAAAGAATGACGGGGTGAGTTGGGTATTAATGTAAATGTAGTTAGGACTACCTTTAGTATTCTTTGGTTGTGTTTACGCATGTTTCTCGCACAAGCAACAAGTGAACATAAATAATCCTGTGGTCAACCTGTGGTTAGCTTTTATTGTCCAGGTATTTACATCTGGATCTGATACACAATTTAGAAGATAGCATTGTTGGTAACGGAACACAACATTTTTAGGTATTGGAACATGTGACTGACAGGTGTGTTGTGTTGCCCAGGTGTGTCTCATGTTTATATTTTGATGTCAAACCCAAATGTGTTCAGTCTACGGCAAAAATAAAGGAATTGGCCTCACTGTTCCAATACTTTTGGAGGGCACTATATGGGCATTGGACAGGGATCAAGCAGCAAAACCCCTGCATGCAAAGCCAGTTCCTCTAACTTTGTGAGCCTCTTTCAAAGGCTTTTTTCAAGTGGCCTTCCCCATTTTCTGTTTGCTCAAACAGAACCACTTATTTAGTGGGTTTGCATTGGGACAAAGGTCCGTGGTGGTGGTCACAATGTGATTGGAGAAGTTGTCGGTTTGGATTCTCATTTATCAAAGACATAGTAATCCCAGAATCTTTGAGTCAGTGGCAACAGGACTTGTTTTATGTTCCTGAAAGTAAAAGTCAGTTGTTGCTCACATAATAATCATATATGCGCAATTTAATTTAGACTAGACAAATTTAAAGGTAGGGTAATCCAGATAAGGTGCCCCCCCCACTCTTGCCATTTTCCCTCGATCATGTCCATAGTGTTATTTTGTTTTCATCATAAATTACATGAGTTTGCCAGCATGTTTATTTCCCCATATATCATTTTGTAGTCTTACTTTTCAGTTTCTAAATCTCAGAACTATACAACTATACAACAACAACTATAGTCAGTTGTGACTATAATGAGCTCTGATTTGTTGATTTGCTCATCACTGAGACACATGGAAATAAATGAAAGAAACTACAGTGAAGGTTTTTCACCATCAATTTAGAATGGAGACATAAAGAAGAGATCACAAAATGTTTCAGATTAAAAAACAAAAAAAAAGTACATTTATTCTCATGAAAGTCAGTGAGATGTGGAAAAAATGTTTTTTGTCAGTATATGATCATGAATATAAATTAAAAACCATAAAAACATAGAGACTTGTCAAGGATGAGGTTGTCTCCTGTAAGAACATGCTTGACTAAACATATCATGAATCTCCCAAATATCATTAAAAGGTCATTGCAGGAGTCTTTACTTCTATAAATTACCTGCAGCAGTCAGTCAGTCGGCTCTGCTTGATGTGTCAGTTTCAGTAACTGCTAACATTTGTTTTAGGTCAACAATAAGGCCGGAGAGGAGTTTCATGGCCCCCTGATTTGTCTTTTGATGAGGGCAATTTCCAGGTTGCTGCTGATAAATTGTACGACCCACTGTGATGTGCTTCATTAGACACTGTTCAAATTTAACAGTGGTAGAACGTTCAGTCATCAGCTACCTTTAGCTCTGATGACAACATGTATTCACCATGGCATCACTTTGATAAACGTTTGAAATGTTGCAATTTTGATTTCAATCCACTGTTGCATTTTGGGGGTTTTTCTGCCAAGATCTTGTATTTATGAGGGAGTTGGACCACTGTGTTCAGTCTTGTAAAAAAATTATGAGTCATGCTCTGTGAGTCATTTTTTTCACAAGCATACAGCCAATCAATGGACCCACAATGCAATTTGGCAACATGTGACATTGCCCCATTCAAAGTGAATGAACAATATCTCATTTGAAGCCTCCAACATGAACTTGGTGGTTGGTCAGTCAGTTGAATGGATGGGTGGTTGGTTGTTGTTTGGGTGGGTGGGTGGATGGATGGATGATGGTTTGGATGGTTGGTTGGTTGGTTGGTTGGATGGATTGATTGATTGATGATGGATTATTAGTTGAATGGATTGATGGCTAGCTGGTTAGTTAGTCAGAAGCATGGAGGGATTGGTTGGCGAATTGGTTGGAATAATGGGTTGTCAATTGGGTGGACGCATGGATTGTTAGAAGGATTATTAGTTGGATGGATTGATGGCTTGTCAGCCAGCTGGTCAGATGGATGGATGGATGGTTGAATTGATGTATTATTGATTCAATTGAAGGTTGAATCAATGGATGGATGGTCGTTTGGTTTGTTGATCAGTAGTCTTGATGGATTGATCAGTCATGTTGATGGAGGATTGAATGGTTGGTTGGTTGGTTGGTTGGAAGTTTGGATTGATGGAAAGTTGGTCAGATGGATGGATGGTCACATAGGCTACATTAAATGGTATAAAATGAATGTCTCTGAAAAATAAGAGATATATCACTGTGTTCTCCCACGAACACATTTAATTTATCTTCTTACAAGGACAACACAGAATAATCAACACTGCTGTAAATGTGCCGGTTTCAGACTAATTTACAACTGCAGCCCTTTGGCCAGATATTTTCAAGAGGGTGATGAAGTTTATGACAAAAAAACAAAAACAATAAATCACTGTGAAAGATGGTTTGAGCTATAGCCTCACTAGAAACACTTTAGGAGGAAAAAACTCAAATTAACAGCAATGTATAAACATGTTCATTAGTGGAAGCTCTTGGACATGGACACGCAACAATATTTAAGGGGAATGTAAAATGTCGTTTGTTACTCCATGTCAGATATGTACTAATTACTGACCTTTACTTCTATCTTGGGATTCATTAAAACCTCACAGAGCAAAATAAAGCCAAACAACAGAGTGTTGGTTACCCATAATAGTCCAAGCTTCGATCCTGTGGGTTTTGATCTTTTACATCTATTGACAGCTCTGTCAGTGCTGATGCACTGTGCTACACACTTCTCCACAGACTCTAATGCAACATTTAATACAAGTCCTCGAGCGTCCCATACTTTTGCCCTTTGCCCACAATGAGCACAATATGTTACTGCGCGTGTTAGCGAACCGTGACAGAGGAAGAGTTTTCACTGTGCACATCATGTCAGAGTTCAACACTGGAGGAACGTAAAGCCGAGTTTTCATCCAGTGAGAGAAGCTGAAAAACATCCTCACTGCACATAGATAGATAGTTAGTTAGTTAGTTAGCTCAGATAGATCGATTAATGCTAACTAGCTCAAAAAGATAGACGCTAGTTAGCTCAGATAGATGGATGGATGGATGGATGGATGGATAGATGGATAGATGGATAGTTAGATATATAGATAGATAGATAGATAAATAGATAGATAGAAGTTATTTTTGAAAGATAGACGCTATAGTTAGCTCAGATAGATCGATTGATGCTAACTAGCTCAAAAAGATAGATGCTAGTTAGCTGAGATAGATAGATAGATAGATAGAGTAGATTTCAGCCAATTTCACAAATTCCATTGTTGCTATGTATGCTTAGTATGTTTCAATGCAATTTTTGTTAAATTTAATACTGAAGTGCGTAACTTTTCAATATAAACAAATGTCTTTTCAAATCATTGTCAATTGAATTCACACAATGCTGTAGCCTGGCTAATGCCAGACTGTGTCACTGTACTTAACTGAACAGACCTACGACCAACCAATCAGACAATGATCGTAGAAAAACATACCAACAAATGTGCTTGTTGTAGTTTTCCAGGAATGATCTAGTACATCAGGGGGGAAAGCAGGATTGTGATTGGTTACCTTTTTAGAAGATTCTTTCATTAGCCAAATCAGCGTCTTCGTCAGACGTAACCGTAGAGTGACAGCAAATCACTGGCAGATTCAGCACTCCACATTCTGCCCTGGCTGCACAAAGAAAGTGATTTTGTTATTTTAATGTCAAGACAGACAGAGGCAACAGCAACGTTGTCCTAGTAAGACGGCCGCAAACACAAGGCAGTGTGCACAAAAAGTTTGAAGAAGTGAATTCTACTGCTCAAAAAACATTCAGCAGTCTGATGAGATAAATGTGTCTTCCCTGTGATCCTCGTTCAGGTCTGATAGTATTGCTTGATAAATCCAGATGAAGGGCGACCAAACAGAGGCAGACGACAGACAAAATTCCAAATGTGTGTGTGTGTGTGTTTCAGTGTGTTTTGTACTGCATTTTATATCTCATCCATTACTACATAAAAAAGTCACCACTGTCACACAATTCTTCTTCTATTAAATCAAGAGACACATAAAGTAAATAAACACTAAATATACAGAACTGCTCCTGTATTTACTATCAATGAATATTTAAATGTTAATTCCAGGTTGTAACACATTAAATGATCAAGACTAGGGACTGCTCAAGTTAAGCCACCTTGATTTGTGCTTGTATTGTTCAAAAATGATTTACGGCTCGTCGAGTTTCTTCAATTGAAAACATCTACTATGAGATTTATTAACCTTTTATTCTTTTTGCACGACACAGCAGAGACCGTCCTCCCGCTGCAAAAAAAAAATAGTGCATTTCACATTTAAAATCAGCCACTTTCTACTTTTACCCAGGTATATTGTGAGACCGGTCGTTTTACTAGTAATAGAACTTTAACTTGAGTACAACATATATTTAACCTCAGTATTTGGATATGGTGTCATTTAAAAAACACTCATCTATTATATTAATTGTTGGCTCATGGTCAGAAAAACAAATTCAAGCGCAAGTAACCTGTGGGAATTAACAAAACATTGCAGTGCAGGAGAAAGGGGGATTTTTTTTTTGAGTTGAGAAATTGAGCTATCTGCTTTTATTCTGCAGTTAAATGCTGTATGTCCGTATCCAGGAGACTTAGAGCTGTGAGATACGGACACAGGTAGACGGCACATCCAGGCAGGCATGGACAATCATTTTGGTGAGAAGCTAAAATCTTGACTGTGATAAAAAAAAAATATATATATATATATATATATATATATATATATATATATATATATATATATATATATATATATATATAAAGCTGTCTCGCTTTGCTTGTGCTATGTACTTCTTCCACCTTTCCTTCTCTGTCGTGATGTTGCTACAGACATGACAGATTGACTGTGATACAAGCACACGACTCATTCAACAGGCATCCATTTAAAAATTACACACTGTACCTTTAAGATAGTATGTCCCTGCTAATGGATACCTGGTTTTACCAGATTATTTATCACATTGCTGTGCTCATATGAGTATGTTTCCATGTGTCATTTTCCACATGTGTTCTGGTGTTTGCTTTGTTTTCTCCTCTCTCTCAGTCTGTTTGTGTTTGCCCTGCAGAGCGTTCTTACCTGGTCGCTGCTCACCTGCTCCTAATCTCCTCATCATCCCAGCAAGCTGCTGCTGTGTTTAAGCCCAATTAATGTCACCACCCACTGCCAGGTTGTTCAGTCAACTGTGATTTGTAGTTTTATGAACTCTCACTACACTCAGATTACAAGTGACTCGCATCTGATTGGCGTGATCTTAGATTCAGATGAAATTTTCCCACGACTGTGGACACATATGTCGAATGATGCCATACCAACTGTGTTTTCAAAGAATAGTGTTATCCCCAAATTACCCGATTTCTATTTTTGTCTATCAATCTATTTTCCGGGACCTGTTGCAGTTTTCTATTTAAACTTTGCGTTTTGGGATCGCAAAAGTCTTCTCCGTCTGTTTGCCCGCTTCCTGCCTGGCCCCTGGGCTTCAACCCAATTTATATAGTCTATATCCAAGAGTCAATTCAGCCTAAATCAAAAGTATTAAAATGCTGCAGGTGGAAAGGAATATCCCGGTGGATCACAAGGTAATTGAAATTCATTAACTGGGAACTGGGAACATATTTATCCAACAAGTTCCTTGTTTAAGTTAATGGTTCAGGGTTGTGTTTGTATGAGGTGTTGATGACCATGCCCACTGAGAGTGGTCATCTTCTTCTACCTGTCCAGTGCACTGGCTACAAAAGAGCATTAAGGACTCACTCTCTCTGCCCTCATCCGATATTTGTTTGGTTTGGTCCAACATTCATCACAATTAACGCGACATTTTTCACAGTTGATTATTCTCCTACCTTCTTAGACCTTTCACACTTCACTTATTTCCTTATTAATTTAGGTACAACAAACAATTTCCAGGCTGATTTAATCTGTGTGTGGTCTCCTTTTTTGTGAGCAACCTTCAGCCCATTAGTTATGTACACATTAGCAGAAGTGACTTTCCAGACTGCCCCACCTGTTCCTCGAACCAGCCTGGGACACGGACACTCGCTCTGACTGATAACACGTCTGCCAGCCAGGACACGAGGGAAGACTGATTTTGGCCACTTATTGAAAAGCTTTCCAAAATAAAATCTACACCTGCTTAAGTCCAAGATATCTTGTTTTTTTAATATAACTTTGGACTGAAGTTTGTAAGCTCACTTGCCCACACATAATTCCATAGAGAAATTCAGCATTTTAAGCTCTCAGGGACACAAGAGCTGCTGCTGCTCCTGCTGCTGCTGCTGCTGCTGCTGTCGCATTTGTTCTGTGTGTGTTTACTTTGGTAGACCCGAACAAATTGTTTCAAACACAGAAAACTACAAGATAATACTTTCCTGATGGGGGCACCAGTGTATCAACAACTCCTATGTTCGATGATGTAGAATCGCTGATTGTCTCTCTGGATTCTGGTGCAGAGGAGCAAGCGGTTTATTAAAAATCTAAGTCTAATGGCAAGAAAAAAAACAGCAAAACATAATCTTCAGATTACGTAGACTAGATCTACATAATCTGTGTCTGGACTCTCGTGTCTGGATTCCAGGCTGGTTCATGGAAATGGTGGTGTCGGTGTTGATCCATCCATCCATCCATCCATTTTCTACCGCTTTATCCTCCACATGTGGGTTAAATGGGAGCTCAATCCCAGCTGACATCGCAGGACAAATACACAGAAGACCACTCACACTCACATTCATTTTAGAAGGTCCAATTAGCCACTACACGGTTAGTGCACTCTTGCCTTTACAGCAAGTAGACCCAGGTTCCCTACCCGGTTGAGTTTGCATGTTCCACCCGTGTGTGCGTTCTGTTCTTCAGGTTCTCCGGCTTCCTCCCACAGTCCAAAAACATGCAATATGGAGATTAGGTGAATTGTACACTAGGTAAGAGTGGATGGTTGTTTGTCTCTATGTGGCTCTGTGATGGACTGGCGATCTGTCCAGGGTGTGCCCCGCCTTTCGGGGCACAGCACCCCCTGTGACCCTCGTGTGGACAGTAGAAGATGGATGGGTGTTTTTGGACTGTGGAAAGAAACCGGAGAACCCAGAGAAAACCCACTTAAACTCCACAGAAATGCCTTCGGTTTGAACCTGTATTCAAACTGGTGACCTTCTTGCTGTGAGGCAACAATACAAGCCACTAATCCACCGTATTTCAATGTGGATGAACTGCTTCACCTATACCAACAGATGTAACATCTAAACCCATAAAGCTGAACCTGTCGCACAGCTAAAAGTGAGAAAAATCCAATGCTCTTTATTCACTCAGGTCTTTTTACACGTACAATGTGAAGAAAAGAAGAGTCATTTCTTTGAGAAATGGTGGAAAAAAACAGCGCCAAAACACACCATCCATCCATGTGATCTCCACGAACTGGAGCTGCAGTCTGAGATATCACATGTGCTAAATGAACCAGTGCAGCCTGACCTCCACCCTCATGCAGGGGACGAGTGAAGCGAGAGCCACCTATCGCCTTTATTCCTCTGCATAGATGCCTCGGTGCCCTTTCTTTGTCAAAGTGGAAGAAAATATCTCCAGATATCCCAGGCAATCTCTTTGCTATCTCATCACACACTCAGCAGGCACACAGAGGGCTTTGTGAGTGTGACCGTTTTCCCATCACTGAGGATTACCTCTGTGTCGGCACAATACACATGCACGGGCCTCAAAAAAAAAAAAAAATTGCCGTCATGTCTGAGTTGTGCTCGTTGTGTATACACACTTTCAGAGGCGCTGATAGCATTATTGTGTACAGGAGTAAGTCATGTATAGTGTTAAACAACCCAGTACAACAGCACTACAGTCTGCAGCTTCTAGAACTGCTCAGTAAATACACACTTCTCCAACAAGACCTTATCAAAAGCAAACAACAACAGCATTGCAGAGGTTGGTCAGCACAGGAGCGCTAGTACACCCCATAGACTTAAAGGGACAGTCGGTAATGTTGCCAGACTCTAACACTAACAATCTGAGCCATTTATTATGACGTGTTATGCAACCACGTTTCAAAAACCCCACACTATCACTTCAATATCAGGCACAATTTTACAACATTGCTTTTGTATATTTCAGCAAACTACAGACACAGTGATGATAACAATTTCCTGGTTATAAATGAGCAGAAAAAGCACCTGGTTTGTGTTTTTTCCTCCATAGAATCTCAAAATTCTCCCCATGAAAACAAACTTTTTTTAAAAATTTAAACTTTGACTTGTTTTGAACCGTGGTCTACAGCTTGAAGGACGTCACGTTCTTCCAGAAGTGTATCAACCATGAACATCTTGATATATCTGCAGCAGTGTGCCAAACACGTATGAGATAAAATCCTAATCTTGCCTTTCTTTTCGCTCCCTAAGACCGGTGCCGACTCAAACTCACGGCACATGACTACCCGACCCAGCTTGAAAATGACCAGCCATGCCAGTTCTCATCACGCCGTTCTCCTTTTGTTCCCAATTCACTGTAGCCTGAGCTAAGCGAGCGGCAGTGTTGCTCAAAAAATAAAAACAAAGAATGTGACTTTTGAGGTGAAAAATGGCAAAAAAAACATGCAACATGCAACTGTGTCTGGGCCACAGTTGCATGTTGCACCGTGATATAGACACAAACCCCTGGAGAATTTCAGTGTGAAGCTGTTAAAGCCTGAGATTGTTCCTAATGGAGAGAACCTGACCT
Organism: Solea solea; assembly: GCF_958295425.1. Taxonomy (NCBI): domain Eukaryota; kingdom Metazoa; phylum Chordata; class Actinopteri; order Pleuronectiformes; family Soleidae; genus Solea; species Solea solea. The sequence continues at coordinate 26,256,350 of NC_081143.1, forward strand.
GTGTGGGGGGGTGCAACAGGGCATAGCTAAAGAGGAGGACGCAGACTCAGCAGATCCTCCTCGGTTTATGTCAGATAGATGGATCGTAGGGTTAGGGTGTCTGGGACTCTGAGACGGCTGGGAATGCACCTCATTGACTGCACCGAAAATGGACAGCCGGAGAAATGAACTGGACTCAGCCGCTATTGAATAGAGACGAATGGTCCACATCAACGTGGTTGTGAGTGGAATTATCATTGCATGTATTGTATTGTATTCCTCAGTTCCGGCCTGAGAAATAATCCAAGAAGCTGGTATACATGAGACAACAGTGATACCAATATGGCAAAGAAATCCAGACAAGAAGATCAAATTCACACCGTTTTACACAATTTGTGAAGTAAATAGATGGTAAAAAAAAAAAGACTCTGTTGACATGTTACCAAGCTGCAAGTTGGACAAACTTAATTCAATTACAAGGACAGTTGTCCAATTATACTGCACAGTCAAGGTCAACTTAAGTATGCTTTGAAACATAATAACTGAGAAAAAAGACACACACACACACACACACACACACTGACGGTAAGAATTTTTGAACCAGCTCAGCAAATTATGGGAGAAGAAGAAGATGAGTAACCACATTCCTCCTCGCCCTGCTGCTACTGGTTTAAAATGGATGCTACACTGGGAAAATTGCAGCTTTAATTTAATGTACACCTCTGTGCACCATATAAAGGTTTTAGGATTTTCAGTACTGTAGCTGCAATACTGACCCTACAGCAAGCAGCGTAGGCCTGCTGTTAAAAGATTTGAACTGTTATTGATTCATAATTATATTATAAATATGTAAAACAAATGAAAACTGCACCTCTACGAGACTCTGTTTCCAGCCTTTGGGAAATCTGAGAGTTTGACCAATCACCGGGCAGTTCATGGTATGGTTTGTTTTTACAGGTCTTTCTGAAATGGAGAGATTAACTCTGTAACTGTCACGTATGAAGCATGTGGGAGGGTCGAAGAACTAAACAAGCCTTAGGATGATACTAAGATGACAGACCGAATTCAAATAAACTTATAAAATAGTAAAATAGTTAGTTTTAGGGTGGTTTTGTCTATGTGGGGAGGTTTAAAGAATGTTCTGTTTCTATCCAACATCATTAATGTTTGTCACGAGTGGACAGCTAACTAAGAGGTGGAATTGTACCAGTCATCTATTTTCTAAATCCTCCTAAAATTAGGGCTGTGGTGGAGCTGGAATCAGTCCCAGCTGACATAAGGTGGAGAGCAAACACATGGAGACTAACAACCATTCACTCTCACATTCACACCTATGATCAATTTATATCAACCTGTTTTTGGTCCTGGAGAGAACCCACATGGGATCCAAATCCGTGACCCTCATGCTGTGAGGCAACAATGTTAACCTCTTTGACCCGGGAACACAACAAGATATCTTATCTTGTTTAATTTATAATATTTAAAGCACCTTTACAGCTTACGTTCATCCTTTATTAGTAGGTGTGTTACGATCATCTTGTTTATATGTGCAGTTTTGATTGGTGCATAAAATACTGAATAGAAACAGAAAATCTTGACATATGACAAACACATTTTTAAGTTTGAGGGAGGTGGAAGTGTTGGCACGTTAAAATGACAATTATTAAATGCGAATAAGTGCTGTGCAAACATAAAGGATGACTTTTAGAGCTTTTCACATTTCACTGCACCGGAAAACTGCAAAAATGCTGGAAGTGGCAGACGAGATGTATGTGTGAACTCATAAATTAACCAGAATATTCCTCAACAATAATATGAAGCAATGTGTTTTTGCCACCTACTACTTATCTCTGTGAATTTACTACCAATATTCACATTAAATGTGCATTTTTTTTTGACAGAACCTTTAAAAATGTGGTTACATTTGGCAATAATTGGAATCAAACTGACCTCCTATCAAAGAAAGTGAACCCTAAACCTAAAGACTATCCTGAGTCCAGTGGAGCGAGCATGATCATTGACTTGACATTTCCTTCATGAATAAAACTTGAAAACACACACAAACACACACAATCCGTGCCTGTCACACACTGCACATCCCCGCCCTTCGATCCTGAAAATCCACAGATACCAACGAGAGATAATTCCCCTCTTTCTTGCCTTGCTGCGGTCTAACCCAGTCTGTGTCCGCCTGAAAGACCCACAGACAATCTCTGCTCCTACTCTGGGGAAGAGTGAGCAAGAGTCACTGAAGTATTTCTCAAACTCTTAAACCCAGCCGAGAGGAGCAGGCGGGAGCTAGGAGATAGGAAGGAGAGACAAGAAAGGGCATCAAGGTACCGCAGTTTAGATTTACTCATCCAGAATAAATGTTCAAATTCAGAGATAGTTGTTTCTGCTCCTTGCTGGTGTTTGTCTTAACAAGGAAGTATCTCAGCTTACTCAAGCATTTCAATCGATTATAGAGTCCAAGACGAAGACGAAAACAGGAGCAAACAGGAAATGAGAAGGTGGACCAAACCAAAATGGACCAACACTGCGGAGCACAGCGACTAAATACACGAGGGACAATCAAACACAGGTGAAACCAACTAGACACAGGTGAAACACATGAGGGCAGGGCAAACAATCAGCAGGGAAAACAGGAAGCAAAACTACACGAGATACACACAAGGAATCACTTCAAAATAAAACAGGAAGCCAAGAAAACAGAACATCAGAAACAAAACCAGAAAAGAACAAACAGGATAAATGTCCAACTAAAAAGCGCCCTGGAAAATCCAAAGGGTCTTGACAACATCCAAGTGCAAGTGTGACATGGATTCAGCTTCACACAAATGGTGAAAACACAGCAATGTAGTAAACAAACAAAATCCCTGAGGAAAAGAGTGTGTGTGTTTTTTCCTCTTCCTCGTCCTCTTCAAAGAACCGCAGTGACAGCTGATGGCTTCATTTGGCCCATATCGTCCTCTTCTATGACTGCTGTTTCTTTTTAAATCGCCTCCTTAGTTATGCATTATTCATTAGATCATATTTTAGAAAAAGAAAGTTTCACCATATTTTCCCTCATGTCTTATTAATGGTAATTTCTGCCAGTAAACTGTAATCAATTGTTATTGATGGAGCAATATGAAAGTCCTAATTATTGGACAAACTTTCCATGGTTCACTGTAATTTACATAATTTGATTTAAACGCGGTGGATTAATTATTGATGTGTCATAAATAGATTTTTTTTTTTACTTTAACTACTATGTGTTCTGAAGAAAGCATCACTAATTACAGTTTCATCTCGTCGCGTGGAGAGAGAAAAACAAAAGCCGTTTAAAGTGACTGTCATCGACTCGTGTTTGTTTTTAATGCGATGATTTAATAAGTGTTGTGTTTTTATCATCGCTCTACCCGGATAATGCCTGTCAATCAAAGCACGTGGCGATGTCTGATGGTTGCAGACGTTATTCTCGGTCGGACGTGCTGCTGAACTGTAGGGAAAGGAAATACAATTATAAACAATATTTGTCATTTAGTAGAACAAGAAAAAGCTCATCTGGGTAGAGAGAACTGGGTAGACACCTGGGAATCAAGTTTGTGGAGTCCCAGGACCCGATGTGGAGACTGGCCTGGGAAGCCACTGCAACCCACTTCAATGGGCTCACAGGAAGCCTTCCAACCATTCCTCCGACACTCAGCCACCAGGTCAGCATACTTGGCCGTCTTCCGTTCTTGAGCTTCCTCCATCCAATCTTCCCAGGGGACAGTTAGCTCCGGTAGCATCACCTGCTTGCTTGCCCTGGACATCGGGACCATGTCTGGCTGGGAATCTACACTGTCACCCAAGGTCAACCAGTAGGTGCCGGTCCCTTGCTGATTCTTTGGGGCCAACGAAGGTGATGGTAGCCTACATTCTGCCCAGTTCTGCCCAGGTGATCTTACGGATCTTACATGATTTTTGGTTCCATTTTGACTAACTCTAAAATTGAATTTGTGATATTTGGAAATACGTCACATTTCAACAAATCGCTTGGCTCGTTTTTATGAAAAAAAGTTGAAGAAAAATGGTCTAATTCGTGACTTTAGCACAATTATCACTGTGATATAAAATGAATCATAATTTTGACTCAACAACACATAAGAATAAGGAGTTGTGTATTATTCCCACTGCAGTTTACCAAGGGTGCACCTGTGGCACAGATCTGTGCCACGTGAGCACTAAGGGTTAAAAGAAGAGGACATCGCGTGCCATGTTTTCATCCTAACATGATATTAAACGGTTGGCTGCATGTAATCGATTGGGGGTGGGTCACATGTGGCCCGGCAGTTTGACACCTCTGACCTAGACACTCATATGTGCCGTTCAGTCACGCATGCACACCTGCAAACCGTCACACACACACACTCACACACAAGGGAAGGGGAAAGTGTGAACCTGGGGACACAACAGTAGCACAGTAGCAGCAAAACAGTGACGATTGTTGTTTATTTCTAAATAAATCCATTTTAAAAATGTGGTGACTGTGTTGACAGTTTACAGCAGGTGCCCAAAACCTGCCTAAACTTGATTGGTCAAACTGGATGTGGACCAAAAGGCTTCCAGCTAAAATAAAACAACAAAAAAAAAACCCTGTTTGTTCAACAAATGCATTCACTGTTTGTGGAGATTAATCCTCGTGGCTTCTATAAACCCCTGGCTTGTTTGGATGTCTGCATATTGGATTATTGTCATAGAATTTGGCAAAAAATATTTTTTAATTTTTGCACAATCACAAACTTCACTAGAAGATGAGAAATGTTATTGTCTGTCCTTAAATGTTGTTTGTGACGCTTCTTGAAAAGTAATGGTACCAGAATGCTAAAAACACAATTTATAAAACAATGATAACAGTTGTTTTGGTCCAGTGATTCCCTGGCGACACTTATCTAGATCGGGCCGAGGTGAAACCGTAGCAGGGCAATTTTGCAGCCTAGAACCGTTGGTTAAGTCATTTTCTCCAACACCACTTTGAGAATCTCTGAGACCTGCTGGCCAAGCTGAGGGATTATTGAATCCCTCTGGTGTGACCTGGGCCTGCCTTATCCATCCTACACTGCCCCCAAAATGGAGTTAGCAACTGAAGATGCACACAGACAGACTATTGGTAATGATGGTAAACACTGAAGAGTGTTTTTATTCATCCAGTCACAGTGAAAAATATGTAAATGTGTGCAGCACAAGCGCAGCATAATAAGCCCCAAAAATAAAACACCTTGTTTGCATGAATATGCATGTGTGTGTGTGTGTGTGTCTGCATGTCCTGACTTCAAAATGACAACACCTCCTGCTTTGCTGCTCTGAAACAGGACGTTCTGCAGCTCTATCGCTAATCTGTCAATGGCCACCCAGTCACAGATCGCACCACCAAACAATTATCACGCCCTGGTCCAGAATCATCACACTGTCACATCTGTGGCATCTTCTCACTGGGATTTGTGTAAACTGTCCCCAGCTGAAGTTGAAAAAAAATGATCAAAGTGAAACTCAGCAGGGGTTTGTGCCAAAACCTGGTTACACTCGCCCATTACTCACTGAAGCCTTTGTTGTTGGACAAATATCATTGTGGTGTTACTCTCTTTTTGCATGTTTCTTTTGTAACGTGCAGTACTTCTGCTTCCTCCCTTAAGACATGCAAATGGGGGATTAGGTGTCTGAGCAAAACGTTCCTATTTTCTTTTCTGTGTCTTAGCTCATTCTGTCTTATCTTGGTTTTGTTTTATGCTCTTTTTATGAATTTCAATGTTGCACTTTGAGACTTCGGTGACGTAAAGTGCAAAAATATAATGGTACTATTATTATTATTATTATCATTATTATTATTATTATGAGGTTACGTGGAGAAATAACAGTATATGTGTGAATGTGAGTGGTTGTTGGTCCACGGCTGCAACATCATCACTTGTGATAGTTTGGTGACCTGTCCAGGTTGGATGCTGCCTCTGAAGGACACAACCAAGGTAACGCCTCCGACACGCCCCCTCCCTCAGGCAGGAAACAACACAGTTCATCACGTACACATCACACAGCACATAAATCAGTCAATATGCCGGGAAACTTGTCTCTTCGCTGGTAGTTTTCATCATAAAAGAGAAGATGGTTGATAATTACTGTGAGACAGGCTAATACTGGGAGGACATTTTATCCTGATAGACCCATAGATCTGGTGGGGGTGAATCACTGATCACGGAGCCATGGGAACAAACACAAGCGAAGGATTTTGTCGCGTCTCTGTAAATAATGGACTCTAAGTGATATACAAGTTGTTTCTAATGCTAGTGTTAGGCTAAGGCGACACTTAGCCTTCCAGTGGCAACAACGCTATCTTCAGCCAAGTAGACTCCAGAGTCTACTTGCCAGATTGTTGCCAGACTGTTGTTCATTTGTTTCTCTCCAGGCTCTTGTAAACGTTCAGTGACTCTCTCTCGGTTGATCTCCATAGATCTAAAGTGTGCAGTGAACGTTGACAGGTTGAATCCAGCACCTGATCTGAGGCTGCCAACATGGTGGCTCATAGAAACCAACTCACGTGACGTCCAGAGCTCTACTGGCATCGGTTCCATCTCATACTCTCTGAGACCGTGAGTCTGCAGAGATCCACTGGTCCACATGAAGTAAATGTCATCATCGACCGATGTCCATGACACACCCCCAAAAGTTTTATGACCTAGCAGAACGCAGGCGGCGGTGACTGCACATGCTCCATGAAGCCACTTCAGTTGGTTGTGTCATCTTGTTTTGCCTGAACATGATGACAATGACCACGGAGTCAGTGCAAGGAGGTCCAAACCATCACTCAGAGACAAACAGATGGGAACGAACCCCTGACGAGAAACAGCTGCTACTGGAATTGAACGTGAGATGAAGTATGCATGTGTGAAATACAGAGTTAATAAGAGTTTTCTTATGCTGTAAGATCTGACAAAATAACAGTGTTTGGCTACAAACCCGCGTTTCTGTTTGGTTGGATGTCTGAAGGCATCCCACTGTCCCAGTGTCAACCGGCTTAGTTTCTCTTAGTTGATTTCCTCTCGTTCCTTTTTGCATAATTCTCTCTGTGGCATTTTCCTCACTTCAGTCTTTTTGAGCTCATCATCTGTGACAGCTTTAATTTTTTTGGCTGTTTGACAGACTTCAACCTCGAAGTTCTGTCCCTGCAGTAAAAAAAAAAAGGAGAGGCCAAAGGTTAGGGTTGTTTTCAGTGGCTTTTTTATTATGTTCATGTCACAGGAAGTGTTGCATCGGCTGATTTAAAGCTTTGCCCTGCAATTTGTCTTTATTTGTCTTTATTTGCTGAAACACATCATCACATCCTCATCGCCATCGATTAATAAATGTGTCTGTTTCACTTCCCTGGAGCATATGTGTGTGTGTGTGTGCTGGGGGATAAATCTCGAGACTTAATATTCCCATCAGACACATGATGGACATTAATTTCACATGTAAATAGATTTCAGCACCTGAGCGATATGTAATTAGAGATTTAATTTCATACTGACTCCCACTGACACACACACACACACATATATACAGACAAGGTCAAAACAAAGGGCGAGCCATTAGCTGAGCTGCCAACAACCTGACAGTTAGAATGTGTCAAACCGCGCTGCAAATGCTGTAAGTTTCGTGCATTTATCGATACATTTTCTGTGTATTATGAGAGCTGCAGAGTGTGATCTCTCCAGGAGTGAAGGACCAAGTTTAAAGACTCACACCGTTGGATTTAGAGACTCAACTTTACAAAGCTTGTCTAAGTGCGGCCACAGGAGCGAGATCACATCAGCATTAATGGACCTAAGAGGACTTGATGGTGCAGCTCCGGTGAAGCCTATTAAATATTTCACCACACTGTGAGAGGCAGAGTGAAAAGGCATCGGACTTCAAAGAGCTGTTCAAAATATTTTTTTAAAAGATTTTTCATCACTAAATTCATCATTTTTTGGGTTTTCTTTAAGGTACAAAAAAGCACTTATTGTCATAATAGTTTGAGTGTTTTCAGTTTATTGTGTTTTTTTATTAACTTTTTTATTTATTCCAGATAAAACAAGTAAATGCAGTGCAGCCCGCCTGGAGAGCACAACTGAAACAAATGAGATAAAGTGTTTAACATTTAGCAGCAAGAGGAAAATCTGAGATTTCACTTCATGGCACGCAACTGTCGATCCACTGCTGCCTCCATCAGTAAGTTCAAGTTATTCTTCAAACGCCTAAAGCTACAAACCCATTAACAACCTTTCTACCCCATTTGAATCAGGCGGCGTGAGCTAATCAATTTTATATCCTGCTATTAACGACGCGGTTTAGGCCATTGTGATATTTCTAATCGTTTAATCTTCTCTCATAGAAGCATCTGTTGGTGAAACAACACTGTTGGTAAACAACATAGATAGATAGATAGATAGATAGATAGATAGATAGATAGATAGATAGATACATAGATAGATAGATAAATAGATAGATAGATACATAGATACATAGATAGTAGACACATCTTCTTATATGAGACTGATCAGTTTAATTAGACTGCCTAAATTTGCTCTGGTGTCCCCTTTAATGAGAGTATATTAAATTCCGCTATAATGCGACAGGGTAAATATCATTTAAATGGTAATTAATCTGTCGACGCTGAATGCTAATGGCTGCGAATGCATGGGGTGGAACGATTTCTGCTCGGAGACAATTTCTGAGTTAAGTTTTTTTTCCTTTTTTTCTTGGAGCCGAACTTTCTTTCCAAATCCTGTTAGTGCTTTCCATCAAGCTCCTCTTGAGAAGGTCATCTATGCTAAGGTTTCAGACTCTACTGCATTGGACTCCCTTTGACTCATGTGGGGTTTGTTTTTTTTTCCCTAAAGCTCATTTTCTGTCAGCAAAGGCAGATTAGTATTTGGACAGCCCCTGGCCTGCACTGATTGGTTGATTCATGGCTTTGTGAGATGGTAATTGGATGATGACAGTGGGGTAGAAGACCCCCGAGTGATGATTGATGGTTTGTGCTGCCTTAACTTGGTAGCGAAGATGTATGCTGCAATGTTGTTATTGTGCGCGCGCGAGTATGTGCATTGTGAAGAAATATCTCAGGGCATGGACGCCATGAACTGGAGGGTGTTTCTGGGAAAATACTTTTAGGGAATGACTGATGTTTGTGAGTTACTGTGTGGAGGCAAAACACACCTGAGTGATTGTGTGTGTGTGTGTGGGACTCAAGGCCAAAGCAAAAAGCTTCTCCATCTCTGTTGATACCACACTGACTTTGATTGGCAGGACGTGTCATCCATACATAAAACACAGTTCCTTGACCACACTGTCTTCCTCACGCAACAGTCTTCCCTCCAAAATGACTGCAAAGCCACGGAATAGTAATGATAGCGGATCCATGTTCATGGTCGGTGTGTTGTGTCACGTATCATGTTTCGAGGCAATCGGTTGAGGTGTGGACAAGTTATAGGGCACTTCCTGTTTTGTGGCAAAATGGCAGCTAAATTCAAAACGGCCGACTTCCTGTTGGGTCAAGTTTGTGTCTCTAGACGTGTTCGGGGTCGGTCTCTTGTGTCTGTTTTGTGGCGAATGGTCAAAATTCGCAGAAACGCTGATGGTTGCCGTGGCCATGCTCTTTTAAATCCAGTACGATAAACGCACTCGGGCAAGTTCGCTCATTTACGTAGGGTGCAAATGGACACCAAAATTCAAAATGACCGCCTTCCTGTTGAGTTGAGGATATGGCCACAGTCGACTTTTTTGTTTGTCTTGGTCTATAACATCTTCCCATCAAGTTTTGCGAAATTTGGTGGACCTCAATTTCGCCTCTGTTTGCACCTTAGGGGGCGCTATAGAGCCCTTGAGCAACCCCCAGCAGTCCAGGCCTATAGCAGCCTAACTATAAGGGATTAATCAAGCTTCCCTGAGGCAGCTTTAACTATATGGTTTATTGAAAAGGAATGAATTTTAAAATGTAACTTTAAACATCGGTTAGGTGCTATGAAGGACTCGGAAGAGACTGGACCCAAATGACTTGAAGCACAAGTCCACAGGAAGCGGGGAATCCAAAAATCAACAAATCCAAATCAAGGGGCACACTGGAACTCAATACAAGGACAGAATCCAAGGGGTTTAAAGGCAAAAGCAAATGACACACACCTGGTAACAATCTGGTAATCAAGGAAGGTGAGAACACATCACAACGTTCGTGCCAAACTATAAATATATCATATCTTAATACAAAAAATCACATTCTAAATGACTAATTTCTCGCCTCAAATGATCTAAAAACTGCGTTCCAGGACACAGAAAAAGATTTAGATTGTTTTCTCTGTCAAATGGGCGGAGCGAGAACACTTCCGGGTATGAGAACCATACCCAGGAACAGTAGGCTGATGACGTTTCACAAGTACGGGTGTACGCGAGCACAGAGAAGTATGCACAGTGAGAAATGGCCACAGACTAAACGCTACAAAATGGCTGTGGATCATCAAGTCAGTCTGCCTACACAGGAGAGGAGCCTGGTTACTGAAGACTCAGTAGAGACTATGGGAAGTAAGCCTGCACTTTGTTGGGATGATAAGTGGGATGTGACAGTATCTCATTTAATCACACTTTTAAAAAACCCAATCACTTAAAGCCACGTGGTTTTGCATCTACAGACATGTGGAAGTCTATTACTACACTGTATGTTGGTGTGTGTGAGGTTGGTGGGGGGTGGAGTGCAACATGTAGCTGCTGAGAGCTCACTGTCAAGCAGAGCCTGAGGTCATCCATTACACATGTCGTCAGTCACAGGCAAACAGCCTGAGGAGCAGCTATGAGCAGCGATGGGGCTCGACAACGACTCCGGCAGACCCAGCCGATGTGAAACATCTGTCCCCCAGCTGAGGGACAAATGGAAGATCTGCATCCCCTATTAAGCTGTGCTATGCTAATGCAATGCAACATTTTTTTACTTGTTTAATGGCCTTACCAGGTCATCTTGGCCCTAACACCTAACCCGACTCCTTCTCCATCCTAACCCTAAACCCCAGGGTGCTCTTTTCCCCGAAGCTGTCTGTTCTTCCACTTTTCTGAGATTTCTCTCAAAATCCTCTATTGTAGTGAAAACTTCGGGACTTCTAGCTTGGGGAATAGTTGCTGGTGGCGGCTTTTCATTGCCAGCCATGTTGGCAAGTCTTATCACGCAACTGTGGTTCCCAGAGTGTACTTACCGCAGTCCCTGGGTACGACGTTACGTCACTTCCGGCACCACAGCCCACTGAAAAATCCATGACCAGGAAACAGAAGTTGTCCTGCATTAGCCAATAGAATAGTGAGTTTTCTTGTAGTAACTCTTGATGCAGTGCCACCTCAGGCGAGGAGGGGAATACCTTATTCCAAAGGTTTGGTTCATTTCAAGTGTGAACGCAAACTCTAACCCGCTGAATGTTGCAACCCCCAATCGTACCAAGTCTAGCGGACTATTAGGTGTGAAAGCGACCTAAGTGACCTGTAGCAGGAGTTCTCTCTATACACAGATATCATATGTTCAAGTCTGGACGACTGAGGTTCATCAAGCTGATTCTTCTCTTTACGTGTTACAGTAAATCCGAAGAGAATTCCCGCCCTGTCTGTTTTATTCTTCATCATGACCAATTCTTTCATTCAGACCACCTGCATCACCTGGATGGTTATCTAGTGTACTCGTCAGTCACTTACCAACCCACCTACCAGCATACTCTGTCTGTGCCCTCACAGCAACAACACACAGCCAGAGAGGCATCCGCCACTGAAGCAGAGACAGATCGCCAGTGCAAAACTGCAGAAAAGGAAGCGCAGCCAAAATGGAGTGGGATGTATGTGGTTTTGCATTTTGTCAAAGTGTAACCAGCTTATTTTAGCCGCACCACACCTACAGAGCCTAGCTCTAAATACCAGATCTGATCAGGGTCAACAATATGAAGGAGTGAGAGGTTTTACACTCACCCACCATGCAGTTAAATAATCAAACCTCTGATAGATGGAGCCTTTCAGAAGCCACACACCAAGTGCAACTGTTTTTGACGAGTGGACGTTGACGTTGAAGTTCTCCCAGGTTCTGGAGAAAGGTTGTGAGATCGAGAAAGTGTGAAAAGAAGCAAAAAGAAAATTGAGAAGAGAGTATAATATCCAATTAAATTGAAATATGCAAGATAGCATGAAGCAGCAAGAACAGATGAAGAACAGGACGTAAATGTGTCAGTGGAACAGTTGAGGTATAAGCTGTGAGGAGGTATCTACCTCCTCAGGCTAGAGGGAAAGAGAGGGAGAATGTGGGTAAAGGAGAGAGGGAGCGTTGCCTTCCTCTGCCTCTGTGCTAGAATGAGAGCTTGTATAACCCAGAGGCCTGCTTCTGTAATATAATCTCACACTCGTACACCAACACGCTCACTCACACAGATACACTCACATTTAAAAGCACTCTGTGAAAGCGGCTGTGGAAGTGGGGAAGCCCTGCAGTTTACCGGGTCACTGCAGATTCCTCTGTGGGTGAAATATGCTTTAATTTGTGCAGCGCTCGAGGGACAGAGTCAACAGTGTGAGTGAGACAAAAAAAAAAAGAAAGGAGAGGAGAAATCAGAGGGTGGACGGAGAAACAGGAGCAAGCAGAGGTTGGGACAGGAGAGGAAGTTGTGGGAACGAGAGGTGGGAGGTTTGAGAGCAGGGAGAGCGAGAGGGAGGCAGGAAGAGAGGAGTGTCTGATTATAATTAGAGAAGGAGAAAAGGAGGAAGAGAAGGAAGAGTACAAGTCAGACAGGCAGGAAATGTGGAGATGAGAGCGAGATCATTATAATCATCATCTTTGTGCACGTTTCTGTGTTGCATGTTCTCCCTGGACTCCAGGCTCCTCCCACAGTCCAAAGACATGCAGCGGTTAATTGGACACTCTAAATGGACCATAGGTGTAAATGTGAGGGTGTGATTGATATAATTATATACTCACCTGGTGCTCCTGCAGACCAGCTCTGCTGCCCTGCCTTCATGGAGCAGCTCTGCCCCGCCTCTTTCCTGTAGCTGAACCACGCCCACCACCACAGGGGTTTTCATGATTGACATTTGACATTATTGCTGGCTCCTGAATCTATATATATATGTATGTAAATATATATACGGTATATATATATATATATATATGTATATATATATATATATATATATATATATATATATATACATATACGTGTATATACACTCGCTACAAAAGGGCCAGGATTTAGTATCAACACCTCTTTTTTTTGACAGAACGTGCCCTCAAGCAATTTTATCCATTCATCTTCTACCGCTTCATCCTCCACATGAGGGTCGCAGGAAGGGCGCTGGTCCAGAATCCACATGAGGCACTGGCCCAGCTGACATAGGGCAAAAGACGGAGTCACACCCTGGACCAGGTTGCCAGTCCATCACAGGCTCACACATAACTGTGCCGTGCTGAGGCGAGGCGAGTCGAGCTAGTAGACAACAGAGACAAACAATCTTCCACCCTCATATCCACACCTACAGCAATTTGTTTTTGCAAATAACAGTTGGTCATTTCATTAAAGAAGTCATTAAAAATAATACAATTCATCGTGTGCTCACTGTTTATGTGGATAATTGCATTGGTGGGCTGGCAACACGTGCCACTTTGAGTGTGTGCATCTGTTGTTTTATGTGACATGAGTATAGGGGGCGTGGCTCGACATGCTTAGTACTTTGTAGCACGCTACTAGCACCGCCTGCTAATGCATCACAGTACAAAAAACAAGGTTAAAGGACACAGAAGTATGCAACTATTTGTGTTTTCATCAGCCTGACATATCTACTGATCTACTGACAACATAGACACTGCATTGGATACATTCCTGTCCATTCATCTCTGTGTTATTCAGATTCTTTGCACTTTATTGGAGCTTTTGAAAGAAATTCCGAGTACATTTGAGTTGCAACCTTGTTCAAAATCTGCACCCACAATTCCCCAGGATGCATTAATCACTCGTTCACTCCCTCGTGGTTATTCTTACATATCCTGGGTTGAGTCCTCTGAAGTGCCGCCCACATCTTTTTGTCTCTTTATTTATTTCATTTCATTTATTCATTTTTTTTCACTCGTGAGTGAATTAAATATGTCTGTTGCTCTGACAGATGATTCACCAGCAGAAAAAAAAAAAAAAAAAAGGAACTAAAACAGGGACATTGTGGCCATTCAATCCTCTTAAAGAAAAACGGAAGATGGTGTGTGTGTATAAGAGAGAGAGAGGGAGAGAGATTAATACACTTACAATGGCTACTGTAAATCAACAATACTTTAATCAACATATTTCCTCATTTAGCGTTCTCATAAACATTGACTGCTCCTGTCAGCTTAAATGAAAAGGGAATTGATTGGCTGTCACTCAGCGCTGGATAAAAACAGTGTAAACCTTGTGCGAGCTACCTCGACAGTACAGCACAGTACAGTGGTTCATTATAGTTGTGTCAATAAAGCAACATTTTAAATGTGATCATCAGAGATCAGAGGGAGGACGAGGTAGGAGCGGAGGGGAGAGGGCGAGAAGGAAACAAAGAAGAGGTAAGGAACGGTGGTGTTTTATGAAGAGGACAACAAGGGCGGAGAGTTACGCAGCAGGTGGTGTAAAGGTAGAGAGGGTCAGAGAGAAAGGGACGGGAGAGAGAGGGAGGGAATGAGAGGGAATACAAGGAGGATCTGAAGCGCTCCACTCTCGGGTCTGGCCCATTGTCATGGTAACAGCAGTGAGGCGAGACGAGCGGCAGAAAGACAAACTGCCTCCCTCTCACTGTCAGTCTCTCACCCAAAGATTAGTAGACAGCTGAACTCAGTACCTGGTTGCATCTGTCCTCCTCCTCCTCCTCCTCCTCCTCCTCCTCTGAGTGACAGCACAGTGTGTGTGGTTTTGACCTTGTTCCTAATGCCATCAAACACAATGACACAACTCACCTTTTCTTTTACAAACATCCACAGTAACATTTACACACGGTTTAGCTGTACATCAGAAATCCAACAGTGACTTCAGTACAATCACTGCCTTGCTTAATGGCAATGGGATAAAGCAATTTTACTTCAAGAATCATATGTTTTTACATTTAGCATTTAATGCTGCCGTGTTTTTGCGGTTTCACAGCACAGGCCTGCTTGCCTACTAAAAATGAAACGTTTAAGAGGCCAAAGACATGTTTTGTGAGGATGAAGATCTTGACTTTCAATCTTTGATGAGCCAAGTCTGAACAGTTCATTCATGAGCCAATGGCCCAAACCCATTTCTCTGTTTTGCCCCTTGCCCCTTGCCCCTTGTTTATGGTATATACCTCCAAAAACTTCCAACTACTGCCACCTCCTGCTCTAAACTTCTGACTAAATGTCCTTAGTTGTCGAGTGTTGCCAGATCTCGCGAGAGAAACAAGCAACTGAGCTGATGAAAACAAGCCCAACACAAGCACAATGAGCACATGAGGGACTTAAACCAGCTTTTAACATTGTTTAACATTCTAAAACGGACGGGATGTGCAAATCAATATTAGACTGTTACATTGTATACACAATAAACCTCTGATGGCGTTGCACACACACATAAATAGCATCCTGAACCCTGGATGTATTCCAGCTTTTAATGTGCTTATCTTGCTTTTTTTCTTCTTTCAGTTTTCCTTATAGGACCAAAGATTATGTCATAAAACCTCATTTTTTTCCGCTTGTCTCTCACCACTAAAGAAAGACAGTATAAAGTAGTGACTTAACAAATAATTACAACACAGAAACAGAAACTTCATCATAAGTGGTTTGTGCTCTGACAAACAAATGACTGAGTCTGAAGTTTTCCCACGTCAACAAACTGGAAAATAAAATACCGACCTACTCTACCTCTGAAAAAAAGCCCAAAGTCGCTTATGATGAGCGGACGTGGCAACAATGTAGCTGCTACTATTGCTTCATCTCAGTATTCCCGCCGCTCCCGTCTCACAGTTACAGCGCAGCAAAGATCAGAGCCCAGTGCATTATGGTCCGATGTTAGTGAAGCAGGAAGAGGGATGAAGAGGAAAGGTGTTTTACCACAGAGATCCCAGCAGAGATGCATCACATGCAGAGTGCAGCGGCTCCTGCAGCACGGAGATGAATGTGGGTAAGAATCGTAAAAACGTCCCCCAGCACGGTAACAGATTACACAGCAACTTTAAAACGTCTGAGTCATCGCAGTGTCGTGTGGCGACTGGTTTGCCCGACTCCACGTCACTGTGGCTTTAGTAGGTGAAGTATAATAAAGGTGAAGATAATTGTAGCACATGGCGTCAATCATTAACTGGTTGTAGCATTTTTATTCATCCTCACTGTCACGTGAAGAATGAATCGTAGATCTCGAGGAAAAAAATTGGATGCTTTTATATAATGGAGGATGAAGATGAAGATGAAGATTGATGGCTTGTCTGGTTGACGACGTTAAATTTGTGTCAGTATTTGAGACCCTAAAGTTTCATAGATAAGGATCATGTGTGCATATACTTCTGTTCTTCTATTTTCTTTTGAACCTTTTAAATCCAAATCGTGCTTGTAATAAAAATGTGGCTATAGCTAGCCAGGAGGGGCCCAATAAAAGGAAACACCAATCCATTATGAGTTCATATTTTTTAGGAGTGCCACATTTTTGGTTTCTTTTTTTAATATATATTCAGCAGTCAGAGTTTGACTTATCGTGTTCAGTTTTAATTCTTCACCAGTCCACCAAGAAAGATTTCACATCATATAATAAAGTACAGTAGGTGTGTAGCCATGTTTACGAAATGCTAATCTGATCTGTGGTATGCCCCCTACAGGTGGGCCTCGAGTAACACCCCTTGTACACAGGTATACTGAAGGCCGCGCACGCCACAGCGTGCACCACATTGTGGACCCTGGTATACTTGCGCGTCAAGGTCCTGTAGGATCCCACTTTACCATCGGGTGGCGGTATAAGTCTGGACTCAGAGAATAGGACGCATTCCCCCCAAAGATGAGAAGAGAACAATGCTACAGCTCCCTCGGACACTGGTTCGAGCAGGGCAGTCGGGGTGTCAGCCGGTTCGTGGGTCACCAGGTCGAGGCTCGAGCGACTATCCTTGGCGACTACGTCTTCTGTTCCAAAATCTGGACTGCACACACACAGCCTGTGTGTTGCCCAATGATGATACAATCTGTGTCATCCACACAGTGCACACGGACGTATACCAGGGCATTGAGATCGCCCTCCAACAAAACATGCCTATGGGTCGTATTCAGAGCTTCGCCAATATGACCCATAGTTGTGTTTCATTTGGGACCGGATGGGAATACTCTATGTCTGGTTGTGTTGAGAATAGTAAACAGTCTGAAAGTTTGAGGTCCAAAAAGAAAGTTGTGAGGTATGGGCGATGAACCTCATTGCCTTGCACAGAAAGCAGCATGTCATAACATTACAATTTTTTCGGTGGTTGCCCCCCCCCCCCGCCGCCCCCCTTGGAATAAGATTTCTTCTTCCACGGAAACAGAGCGACTACCTAATAGAGTGTCTCCACACAGGGCAGACAGTAGGCAGGGTGGTCAAGGACCCACCTGACCCTCGACTCCATTAGTCATCCCGGCCCCGTCCTCCTGCCGACACCTTCTCCCACAGACACGCACAGGCAGCGCGAGCCAGATGCGCCGTTGCCTCAGCAACAGGAATGTGAGCAAACTGCAGAACACGGGAGCGGAATGGCAGGATGGCCCAGGATGATGCTGGCATCTGTGGGGCTGCAGCGGAGCGCGTGCCGGTGGTGAAATGGAAAAATGTCAAGAGAGATTAGAGCAAAAGGGAGGCCGGGGGGGGGGCGGGGCAGGAGGTATAGTCACAGACTGCAAAGCAATCTGTGAAGGTGTGTGTGTGTGTGTGCGTATGTATGTGTGCGTGTCAGACAGCGGTGTGTGTTAGTATGTGCAGGGAGATGGATTTGTAGATGTGTGTTTTCATGCCTCACTGACTCGAGGCTCCGCCACCTGCCAGGATCTTTGCAAGTGTGTGTGTGTGTGTGTGTGTGTGTGTGTGTGTGTTTGCTGATGCATGTTCATGACACAGCTATACGATGTCCCGCGTCTGCACGTCATTTATTTGCCGTACGAGTCGTACCTCCGCAGAAAATCTATCAATAATTTTAAGATTCAAGATTCAAAGTGTTTATTGTCATATGCACTGTAAAAAAAAAACATCTTTCCCTGTACAATGAAATTCTTACTCCAAAAATACCAGCAAAAAGTAAACAAAGACATAGTTTTAAAAAATAGTATATAAATATACATATAAGAAAAATAATAAAATATTTAAAAAAAAGAAATATATATATACATAAAAAATATAAATATATATGTAAAAAATATATGTAGATATATATATGCATATATATTTTAAGTCAAGTTTTTGTTGACAGGAGGACATCCTTGTGATATTCTTAACTGCCTTTCACCTCCAGCAGTGACTGCTGCATGTTTTAAATAGTATTTTTACTATTTAAAGGTCCAACAAGCATCATTCAACCTTGCAAAATGTGAAAATAAACATGTATCAGTGTAGTAGTGATGTCTTCATGCAGAGAATGACGTCACACAGCATGTATGTGTGTGTGGGTTATTGAGCCACTGAAGTGTCCGTTAGTGATAATGAGTGAACTTGCACAGCAGCCATTTTGACAAGGTCCCGTTTGGATGTAAGGAACTGAATGACGACTTGAGTTCCTCGGTGTCAGGGTGCGTGCCGGTTCACTGTCACATCGTACCGGACTTTCATGAACAGAACAGAACCGTTGTTGAACGTGATCAGTATCATCTGTGCATTTGTAGCAGCATGTAGTAGCTAACGGGGCTGTGCTGGTCACACACTGGGGTTGAGGTCAGGACTGTATGTAACAAACAGGGGCCTCAGTGGAAGAGCCATAAACAGCCACAACGCTCTGGCTCCTCCTCCTTCTCCTCCTCCTCCTCCTCCTTCTGTGGCAGGAGAAGCTCGTTTGGCATTGCCAGAGAAGATTTGTTGAGTTTTTCATGGGCACAGCAAAACATACTCGAGTCTGCTGCTCAACCCACAAACGCACTGTGGTTTACCGGGCCTTGCTTCTTTAAATAACAACAGGTGGTGAGATGATGGTGCAGAAGGAGACTCCATGATGCAGTTTGAACAAAGAGAACATTATTGTTACGAGCCGTCATCGGTGCAAGCAGCTGCTTGAGAGAGCTTCAGCCGAATCGTAGAACACGCTGGCCTGTCTACTGAGAAACCACATGTTGTAAAGATTGTCCGACATCATCGTGAAACTGGATGCCGTCCAGTTTCACTTCCAAAGAAAACCCTGGACTCATAAATAACTTGATGCATCCACGATGTTGTGTTCAGGGTGTTTGCCGATTGTGATTGCGCTTGTTTTGGTCTCACTTTTGATTTTAAACCTTTTCAGGAAATTTATGCAAATGATGTTGTGGCACCAACAGGCCATCAGCAGCAGGAGGAGGAGGAGGAGGAGGAGGAGGAGGAGTGCACCGGAGAACATCCACTTCACGATGAAACTGCGTTTCAGACGAGGATTAATCCACTGACGCTGGCTTTCTGCAGCCTGAAGGTCCTTAATGACTGATTGCAGGCTGCTTTGAAAAATTCCAAATCTCTCCTTTTTGTTGTGTGTTTTTTTTGTCTGCCATCTTTGTCAGGATCACCCGTAGTTGACATGTTAAAGAGTAAACATGTAACTACGCCTGTGAGCAATAATGAATGTATAGAAATAAATATAATATTATACTGTGTAGATCCGAGGCAGATCCTTTGCTTCTCTCACTTTATTTATTTAATGATCTATTATTCTCTTTTGTAGATGTATGTATGTATATATACATACATACATACATACAGTATGTATATAT
Organism: Solea solea; assembly: GCF_958295425.1. NCBI lineage: Eukaryota > Metazoa > Chordata > Actinopteri > Pleuronectiformes > Soleidae > Solea > Solea solea. Next base: position 26,276,244 of record NC_081143.1, read on the forward strand.
AGTGTATATTTAACGATTAATATTATTTTATTTATTCATATTCACTTGCTTTTCCACATTTGTTTATTATAACTATTATATGAACATTATCATGATTGTTATTACTATGGTTGTTATATACGCACGCGCGCCGGTTGTCACAAATAATTGTCCCCGCAATGTGTCTATTTATATTATTTATGTTATATGTCTCTTTATGTATGTATGTAACCTTCGTTTATGTCACGTTGAAAATAAAAGTATAAAAAAATTGAATAAATATAACATCATTGCGGCATTGGATTATAAAATCTGCCTTTAAACCTGAAAATAATTTGTATTATGCAACTAAAACATGGATTATGTGTTTGTTTTTAGAATATACTGTAAATGTGAAGAAAGAGATGGAAAACATTTTATTTCTTATTGGTTTTTTTATGTAGTTATCTTGATTGTATTCAACATTTCCTGTACTTTCTGTGCTTCATTTGAATTTCCAAATCCAATTTTTATCACTTTATATTGTGATGTGAACAAAGTTTTCCTAAAAAGTATAATTTATAGTTTGTACTTTCCTGTGGCATCTGGCAAATTTGAACCTGCAGACTCAAACTGGAAAGAGCTCAATCAAGAAATGATTTTTCTCTCTCCTCCTCCTCCTCCGCCGCCGTCCTGTGTTGATAATGAATAATCTCTCGACAACAGCGCACTGACTTGCAAGAGTAGAAATAAAAAATGAATATAGTTTTATTCTAAAACCACTGCACATTATAAAACAAAAGTATTAAAATTAAAAGGCACGGAGGAGGCTTCACCGTCTCCAGCAAAGACATATTTTAACCCAGTGCACTCTGAATGGTAATTCACAAGGTCATGTTCGTGCTCTTCCTCTGCAACGCTGTTTAAGTTTGTGCCGTTTCCAAATTCCCCCGTATCGTTTGAGCACTGAGTTTTACTTACTGCATGTATAGGCAACCTCATTTAACCTCCAGTGGGTTACCGTGGTTACGGTATCTTATTTGTTGTCTCTTTTGATAAACACTCCACAAGTGTTAAGCGTCAATAGAGTCACAGCAGTGAGCGATGAGTTTAAATGAGGTCCTGCAACAACACTCGAGAAACAGTTTTAACAGCCTCAGAGTTCACGTCAACACTGGCGCGGTGTTTGTGTGGGAACCACGAGTAAAGGGTTGAAATTATTACACTATAACCGTGTTATTTAACCCTTAGAACACAGAGCTGCTTGTTTAAACGTACAGTACGTACAGAGGCGATAAGAACGTGCAATGTAGAGTGTGTTATATCCTTTTTTTCAGCACAATCTGAGGAATTTTCCCCAACTCTATAAACACACCTGAGCAAAAAGTACTCAAAGTGTTTAAAATCGGAATTCATTTGTAAAATTTGGAGTTCACTCGGCTCGTTTTTTATGAACAAAAACAAAAGAAAAGCGCATTTTGTGACTTCTGCACAATTATTGCTACTTTATATCACAACTAAAAATGTGATATCAAATTAATCATAACTTAATCAAAACCTGTATTTTTTTAAAGCCTGAATATGTGACTTATAAACACACACACACCCCATGATGTCCATATAAGGAGTTAGTTGTGTATTATTCCCACGGCAAATTGACCATGGGTGCACATTGAGACAAAAACTAATGTTACTTTAAATGTGTTTTATACGGTTCAAATTTCAAATTTAACAAACAATCTGGTGTTCATGCACAACTACAGTGTGTTTTTTTTTGTTTTAAATAAAACTTTTTGTCATTCTTCATTTTAAATAGTTAATAGACCATTTTAACATGCAGTAAATTGTAAATAACTGCCAGATATTGAAAGTAACGTTTATGGTTATGATTAAAATAAGGTTTTAAAACTTTGAATGAATCTGTGACATCAAGCTGGAATTGACAAAATATTATTTAGCACCACAAACTTCCATTCGTTCCAGCATTTTAATCAAATTGTCCAAGCAGATACGAATAATTTATGTTCATATGGTGAAAAGAGAGAAGAAATATGAAGAGAATTACTGTATATTCCAGTTGGTTAAACTGTTCTTAAATGACATGACAACTTAGACGCTTTATCCTCTAATCTGGGGTGAGAGCTGTCGCCGACATCACCGAGCAATTTAAGCTCTCTCCTTTTGGAGGAGCGCCTCTCAGGTACAAGCTGCACAAACAAAACACTAATCCTGGAAAATCCAGCGCCTGTTACATACAGTGTTTTTTACACACACATACATATATATATACATACATATATATATATATGTATATATATATATATATACATATATATATATATATATATACATACATATATATACACATATATACATATATACACATATATACATATATACACATATATACATATATACACACATATATACATACACATATATACATATATATACATACATACACATATACATATATATACACACATATACACATATATATACATACATATATACACATATATACATATATACATACACATATATACATATATATACATATATACACATATACACACATATACACATATACATATATATACACACATATACATATATATATATATATATATATATATATATATATATATATATATATATATATATGTATATATTAGACTCTGCTGCTCCCTGGTTTAGTCTGAGCCGCAATGGAATCTGAAATAGGCTCGGCTGTTGAAAACTCGCTCTGCCTCTCAGAGCCAAATGAGGCTGGCAGAGGAGATATATACGGTATGAAGTGAACACACACGCACACACACACACACACGCATACAAACATGGGCTAACCCGTCTTCTCCAGTCGTGTTCTTATGGCAACGAGAGGCCAGATTGACACGACAGGTGAGCGGTAATTGTGGGAAGGAAGCGGCAGACACTCGCTGTCAAGTGGAAGTTGCCCGGGACAAATTGGGGATAAACAACGCGCTTGGATCGGTGAGATGCCTCCCAGAAGGAAGCGGTTATTTTATTTTCTTACACACACACACACACCATGAGAAATGTCGCATTTGTACATTCTACAAGGACAAAAAGGATTATGGACGTATGAGGCTCCCTCTGTGCCGAGAACCAGCCGGACACACTGAGGCTCGCTCGTAAAGACGGAAGACAGCCAGTCTTGTATAAAGTACTTGAAAGCAATACTTGAGTAAAAGTACAAGTATCTAACCAGAAAATGACTTTGGTAGAAGTTAAAGTTTACTGTACTTAAGTATTTATTTTGGCATCTTAACCATAAAAGCTAAAATCTAACCAAACAGTCTTTATGGACTTTAGTGCAGTCTGGACTTCACATGCATTTAAATGATAAATCATTTATCATTTATGACGCCCCTGTTTTTCTGGATGGTGCATCACACCGAGATGAAAACATCTCAACTCTTTTTTCAGTGCCCTCTTATACACGGGGGGAGAGAAGTAGGTCAAACTTGTATTTGACCACTCTGAAAGAAACTGTGAAACTTTTTCTCTCCACACATATTGAAGAGTATTGATTTTTTTCCTGGTTAAATGTATACCAGGGGCGTGGGTAGAATGTAACAGGCCACAGGGGTCAAGCATGTGTGGTGACCCATCTGACACGGTTTTGAGGACAATCCTGCTTGTCATGGAGAATTTAAACTAAAAAGAAATACGATGTTCTTCTCTGACCCCAGGTTAGTTACTGTTACCTAACACTAACCACTTTTATAAACAACCCTGTTATTTCCTCATTTCAAGCTAAATCAGTTCAATCTAAATCCGGAGTTGCACATTAAAGCCAATGTGTGGTTATTACGGTAATTCAAGAAGCTGGTGAATCAGCGTCTTTGTCACCAGAGAGAGGAGAGAGTTGGAAAAACACCTGTTACACAGTTTCCATCTTTTTTGTCTTGTTTTTGGTCATTGAGAAAAAAAACTCAAACAAATGTTACTTTAAATATGTTTTATACTGTTCATATTTCAAATCTAACACACATCTCAGTTTTTCTTCATTTTAAATTGTTATATACTATTTTTGTAAATAACTGCCAGATATTGAAAGTTATTGTGGAAATATTTTCTGGTCTTGTTATGGTTAAAATAAGCACCAAAAAAAGGCTACGGTATTTTGAGGCTCAGGTCTTTCATCTTAATTAATTCCTCGTATCTTTCCCTCTTCTCTCTCTTGTTCTCCACTCCCATTTCATTCCCCTGCTCCTTCTTCCTCATCCTCCCTCTGCCTCCCGACTTCATGACTCCTTCCCTCTTGTTTATTCTGTTTTTCCTGCACGACTCCTTTAACGTCTCTCTCTCTGTCTCTCTCTCCAATCTCCCCGGTCCCTCCATTTCCCTCCTGTCACTGGTGATCAGTCTCTGAATCTGTCCAGTCCACAAGAACACACTGTGACTGTTAATGCAGATGATAATGCACAGGAGCTGCGTTCATGCGCCACACTCAGGACCCCCTCTCCCTCCGCCTATAAATCAGGCTTCTTCATTCATTAGTGGGGGGGGGTTTGCTGGCAGGCTGCTGCCTCTCTGTGGTTGCTGGCGGTACGCTTAATGCAGCTCACAGCTGGGCTTTTTTTGGGTCTGTGGTGTTTTCATGATGGGGGGGGGGGATTATCCCAGAGCCCCAGGCCATCTGTCTCAGAGATTTTTTTGCTCCATTCCTCAAGTGGACCCCCCTCCTTTCTCTGCCTCCACCTTTACTCTCCTCCTGTTCAGCCTCCCCTCCTCCTGTTCAGCCTCCTCACCGGCGTTTCTCTGCTTCTTAGCGATAATTACTGCACTGTGAAAGGTCTCACAGAGCTCGCCTCGTCTCCATTTGCGAGTCAGGGCTGAACACATTTGCTTCATAGTTGTACTACAGTCAACAAACTGTGATGCTGCTTTTCTTCAAGCTGATGTCCTGATTCAGAGGAGGAATCTTTGAAGACTGTTGTCAACAAGTGGGGAAAAAAAACGCTCACAAAGCAGGTCCCGAACGTCCAAGACTGGATTTAGCACCGATCTCACGTGAGCTGAACACAAGTGTCTCCTCATGTGTCCTCAGGGGTCACCTGTGATCTCTCTCGCTTCTCTGCTGGGACCATAATTCATAAAAATGACCATGCTATCATGCTGTATATATATATATATATATATATATATATATATACATATATATATATATATATACACACACATACATATATGTATATATATATATATATACATACATACATATATATACACACTTACTTCTTGATTTTATTAATCAGATGAGAAGTTGTTTCATTTAGTCATAAACAAAACAGTGGAGTCACCCCCTGTTGGCCATTCAAGAGAATACATGTTTCAGACATTTTAAAAGACCCAGAGACTACATGTGTTACTTATACACAGTCTTCTTTTTACAGACTTATAAGCCGCGTTTCCCCCCCCCCCCCGAGTGGAACGGTCCTAACACGAGCAGAGAAACCAGCACTAACTGGACACTAGAGTGAGACGGCTCTTCAGGAGCGCTGTGACGTTTATACCACGCAGAGTTAGGTGCTTGATGAAGGGATTCGAAGCAGGTGTGCTCCTGCCGCAGGTGAACTGATTGACTGCAGAAGAAAAAAGGAGGCGGGGCATGACAAGCCTGAGCAAGGGCTTTACCAGTTACTGCACCAAACCATATTATTTTTCATTTATTTTTAGCCTTTGCTTAATCATGTCACCTTTTTACAGCCACTTCTTTTACACTGGTACGATGGCAGAGTGTGGAAATGAACACAAACTCTGAAAATTCTCCCTTTGAATGAAATATTGTAGCACCGCCGTTTAATTAGATTTATACAACATTTTCATGAAAGGCTTTTACATTTGTTGTCATTTGCAGACTTGCACGAGCCATTAATTTACCAGGGCACAATTACATTTTTTAGTGTTCGACTATAGAAGGCTGCCTTTCTCAGCCACATCCGTCCCGTCTGTTTAAATAAGACAGGACCTACTGACCCATTACAACTTATTCGGTCTAGAATTAAAATTAAAACTAAATTAGGTCAACTATCTGCTTTTTGATGTCTCGCTCACTCTCCTCCTACATTGCTCCATATTCTCTTTATTGTTAGCATCAGAACTAGATCTCCATGAGGTGATAAGGTTTCAGTGAAGTTGCACTGGGAGCTTTCACCCTTTGTATAGTATTTGCTACGTTGGGTGTTTTTGTCATAGTTTTGCTCACGACAATGTTCATTTTAGAAATAAAAACAAGTTTTGCCCTTAACATTTTGAAAATATAGAACACTTGAGACTTATGTGATTCTTTTAAAAACATAAAATCTTCATGTAACCTTTTCTAAAATATGTAAAGTATAAGTATGACACTATATTTTTAGTGTTAGGGTTACGATTAGAGAACCTTACGCCTGTAACACTAAACGATGGCATGAAGTCACTATCTGTGATGCAGCTTAACCTTTGCTGATTGGCTGAGAGAAGTCGTGATTTTCCAACCTTACTGGACCGTGTGGCGTTTGGAAAGATTTTTTTTTCTGGACCATGGAGCAGAGGTGACACCTTATCTCTCACTCCATCATCTGAAGCATGTCTGTGAAGGTTCTCGGTCGTCCGAGTTCTAGTCATCTTCAGTAATTAGTTAGCTACACACTTGCTTGAGTTGAGTTTGAGGAAGTTCCACCTCTCATCCAAGAAGCCTGTGAAGCAGCATCAGCCTCCTTCTTCCTGTAGATGTTTACAGTCACAGTCATCATCATATTCTCACTCACGTCCTTATATCTCTCTAAGATGGCGACAGCTGGCAAATGTGAGTTGCAGTAAACAAGTTTCCCCGCCCCCCCCCCATCTCCTTCCACCTCTGCAAATCTGTCCTCTGCCACACAAACACATAAGCACTGGTGGCTGGCAGAGCCGTCACACCCACTATGCCTGACATCTTTCCATTAGGTTCAGCACAAGGAGGAGAGGAGAGATACTAAAGCAGACATACGGAAAGGCGGCAAGACGGTAAACGAGGAAAAGAAGAGACAAATTGAGCGACGCTGAGGAATCACAAGAGACGACGGGAACAGAAAAATAAAAAGAAGTGAGATAGAGACTCACGGGCAGCACAGAGGCTGACGCCACCAAATAAACACATCATATATTCGCCGAATTGCTAATATTTGCCTTTTCCCTGAATACAGCTTTAGATAGATAGAAAACGGCTTACTTGTTTGTTTGTTTTTAAGAAAGAAAAATGGAATATTGTGTAAATCCAAATACAACCAGATTTTTAAAATATGTGTTGCTAAATTTAGTTGCATATGCTCAGTTATACCCAAACTGGCCTCGGTGCTCTGCACATGTTTTACAGTTCCTGCCTCAGGGCTTTGACCTGGAAATCAAGGAAGAAGCTGGTAAACAGAAGACGATGGAAAAACATGGGAGGAAATCCAATCCTGAGCATTTTTGGACTGTTCAGCAAGTTCATGAATGGTAGAAAGTTTTTAGGCAGTAATGATTTCTCATGTTTTTCCAGATTGACTGGCAATAAAAGTCACACAACGACACAGCAGAGGAACACGGCTGTGCAACAATGAGCAGCTTGAGTTTGGCGCGGCGACCGTGGCAAGGCAGCCCTCCGCGGCGACACGTACCCAACTCTCAATTAAATTGCATTGCAGAGAGATTGCATTGTGCACACAAGAGAGAGAGGGGGAAAAAAACACTCTGTTAATGACACAAACTGTATGGAGCCCCGGACATGACATGGTAAAACAAATAAATAAATTGTGCCCACGAAATAGCTACAATGTGCGTGCAAAATTCTATTTTGTGGCCATGAAATAAGTATAACGTGCGCACATTATACTTATTTCATGGCCAAGAAGTAGGTCTAATGTGCGCATGAAATACTAATTAATACTGTCATCATTCCTGGACAGCTGGGTAAGCAAATCGAGCGCACCTCCTCTAAGGTCAAAGGTAGAGGCAGTAGAGTGGCTAAAGCTACACGATGGACAAAAATAGCGTGATCGAGTTTTATTTTAGGTTGTGAATGAGCTACAAAGACATTCTGAAAAGCCTGTCATTGCAAGGAAACATTATTACCGAGATTTAAACAGAATATTGAGAGGCAGGTTCGACAATAACAACACAACACCGCTTGCTTTGCTTACCCAGGTGTCCAGGAATGATAATATTATTAATTAGTATTTCACGTTATAGCTATTTCGTGGGCATAATTTATTAAATATTTTTACCATGTCATGTCCGGGGCTCCATCCTGGTACCAAGTAGCTACAAGCTCCAGTCGTTTGAGCCTAGCCAACTAGCATAGCAGAGTCGGATACACTACATTGTTTCCCCACAATACTTATTTATTTACCAGGACGACGACCATATAGTCCAATTAAACGACATAGTTGATCATTAAACAATACAACACTGACGGAAACCACATTGTGGTCATTAAACAATAGACTCTTTGCCTGGATAAGTTGACGATCTCTTAAATATCTGTTCCCTTCTTTAATCTTGCTGCTGCCTTTTCAACCAGGAACTGAAAGTCTCTCCCTCTTAATGCTGTGAGGTGAAAGTGTGGTTAAAATAAAGCACTTATTAAATGGGGTTTCTTACCAGTGGGAACTGGACATAATACATCTACACTTCATTAAATACAAGCTGTACCTGTAGGTATTTAGATCACATATTAGCCTTTTGTGATTTACAGTAAATCTAACACACGTGCAGACAGTTTGCTGACAGAAATCAATTGTTACAACTTTAACTGCACTGCCCCCAAGAGGCCAAATGATTACAATGACACAGCTTCAATGGAGAGACACTAAAAAGTTGATGCTCTCGATCAAATACACTGGTGATGTAATGGAAGTCACTGTAGCGGGGATGATGCACAGAGCTCATGTTCAGGGGTGGAAACAGTGGCCTGATGGAAGATTAAGCTTCACAGCTGTGACGCCGCTGCGATGCCGGCACCCTCTTGATTTAGCAGATAAATTTACCAAAAAAAAAAAGACACAATCCATCAAGGATCTGCCGAATAACAACAACTGATTCAAGAAAATAAATCAGTCTGTCTGTTGGGTCTCTCACAGCAATGGAAAATTCCAGGGTTATCAGTATTAACAATGTTTTTGGGTTGTTTTTTTTACCTTGATCCACCTGCCTCTCACTCTTCTTTTCTCCCCCCGCCCCCCCGACACGTCGTCCATCATTTTAATCTTCCCAGGCCTCCTTTCTGCCTGGCTGTCCTTTACAAGGCCCTGTGGATTTAATGTGATGGACAGAGGAGAGTGAGCGTTTCCCTGACAGCTGTTTCACTCTGCCTCCAATTGACCTGGTCCACTGTTTCCACAGTGAGTCGTGCTTATGCACAGCCGAGGTCATAAATTTAACGTTTACAGGAGACACAAACAAATGCAGGAGGAGGAGGAGGAGGAGGAAGAGGAGGAGGAGGAGGAGGAGGAGGATGAGGAGGGCCGCACAAATACCATTCTCACATGCTCGGACAAGACGAGCCGCACGCTCCAACAGAAGCATACAGACGTCATTAAACGTGTGTTAACGACGGCACCTTTCGCCCCGGTTTAAGATCCATACATCATATTTACGAGGTTGTAGTTGTAAATAGACAAAAGCGACACCGAGGACGCTTCCCGTTTTCGTTTGACGCGGAAAATCCGCAGCTTGAAAGATCCACATTTCGTCGAATTCTGATTCAGCCACAAATAAAAGGCGCACTTGAAATCTAAGTACAAAAGACTGAGTACAATCTGTGTCTCCAATTCTTAAACACTTAAACTGCCACGCTGTAAAACGGTTCACTCCCAGTACCAGATTCATTGAGAAAATCAACATTTTTTAACATCTGTGATCATTATAAACTTCAGTGTCCAGAGAGACGAGGTTGTCACTTTTATTTAGAGTTTGTCTCAAAGGGCTTTTACAGCCTGGACAATAAGTGACATCCTCTCTCTGCTGTGTTCACACCGGACGTGTCAACGTTACACACAGTGTCAATGTGATATACGCACCGGCTGGGTCAGACTCCACTCAGGGAAACGTACGACACTTTATCTCTTATGGAAACCGTCGTCTTGTGTGGTTTCACGACACATCACACTGAGCCACTGCCGGACATAACGTGGCAATGAGAGTCGCTTCCAGCGATTCTTCTGCATGACGAGCTCCACACGGAGCTCCCGATGGTTCCAGCTCTGTATGCTGTTGTGAAACCACACAAGACGACGGTTTCTTCTCTGCAGACGTTTCCAACAATGCTTTGATGAATTTGATGAATTGATGGTGAAAAGAAATGCCTGTTACTTCTGTTTAAAATATTGGCGACCTGTGGCCAGCGCTCCCATCGTGTCAATCATGTCACAAAATGTCAAAAAGAACAAATCCTCAGGAAGAGCCACAGAAGACGGACGTCTCTCTTCCAGGATGGACAGACAATCAGCGGTGATCATGAGTGAGAGGGTCGTGTTACACCTCCACACCACTCTGTGTGTTTTTCAGTACAGTGGTGCTGCTGGTGTATACACGCTCACGCTCCCTCACACTCCGGTCTGGATGTGTTTTCAGGTCAGGAACACGACATGAAAGGAACAAACAAAACTCCTCACCAGTTACGCACGCTTGTTTTAAGTGGGTGCAGATTTTATTAGTTGTTTAGTGTCTGAAATCCTTTTCTTTGTGTCACCGCTGGCACCCCGCGTCTCCAGTTAGAGCAAGCAAGTGTGTTTCAAGTGTGGTTCCCGGCACAGGGCGACTGTCTGCGCTGATTAAATGTCAGACCTGATAAAAACACACTTGGAAACCAGCTCCAACACCAAGAGAGGACTCCCATTGTGGGTCTGCCTCCATCCGTCCAGTACATCTCCAATATAATTTACATTCAATCCTTTAAGTCACATATTGCTATGAACTTTCCAGTGAAGATTTAATTAAGTTTTGTCATCATCATCTTGAGATGATGACGATTATGTCGTGATCTCAGGGTCAGGAGCTTTGATAATCCTTGGTTTTTTGTAAACCTCACATTATACCTCACTTTTATAACTTTTTTTTTATAACTGACTTTTTAATGTGGTGCTCCATCTCTTTAAATCTAATTGAGGATCATGTCATTCTGCTTTTTTATTGACCTCCGCTGGCTGCTCGAGGCCGCCCAAATCAAATTCAGGTCATTAGTGCTTTCCTGCAGAGCAAATTCTGAATCATCTCATTAAACCTGGTCCTGTGAGCATATGGAACGTTCCTGCTACGCCAGTGTTTCTAGAATGGTAAAATGGGGCTCTGTGAAAAGTCTCCAGGGTTTTCTGTATCATTATTATTATTATTAACATGACAAATGTACAGCAGACCTGTATTTTTACTTTAACAAAATGTTTTGGTAGTAAATGGTGTGATATGAAACATTTCTTTCTAATGATCTAATGATGATGGGGTGCTCCCCCAGGATTTATTATCTTGTAGGAAAAAGAGAGCTCGTGTTGGTGGCATTACCATCTCAGCACACTGTTCAAATCACAGTCCAGACCAGGGTTGTCAAACATAGGGCCTGCGGGGCAGAACTGGCACACCAGAGGGTCCAATCTGGATTAGAATTAGAATCTCATCCTAATGTGAAATACTATAATTTTCAGATCCAGATAACTGTGACCAAATATTTTGATCTAGATCTACTAATGCACATGTGTAAATGTGTACATTTCGGTATAATATGAGTAACATTTGTAGTTCTTGTTGTTTATAGTGATATTATTCTAGCAGTATGACCCACTTGAGATGAAATTGCTGTCATGGGTGTCAAATAAACGCAGATTTCTAAAAAATGAACAAAAGTGTCCTGGAAAAAACTATTTTGAGCAGACTACACTTTGAATTCAAAAGTCCAAGCCCCTTTCTTTTACTCTCTTTCTTTGGCATACTTGTTCAAATGACAACATGATGCCCAAAAACAACAAATACTCTCAAAAGATTAAAGACATAAAGTTAACCTACCTGTCGAGTAGAAACAGCGCCACCATGGCATCACTCTGCAGCCCTTTCTGGACTTTCGGTTGTCGCCACTGTTCAAAAGAAAATTATCCCCAACCCTCTCTTAAATAAAGTAAAAATGTAAAGAGTGAAACACAAGCCAAACCAGGGAAAGAGAGAAAAACCCAGACAGGACTGAAATGTAACCAAAGACTAACCAACAAACCAAAACAGACACTGGTGAGCACAGAGGCTAAATACAGGCAGGGACAATCAAACACAGGTGTGGCAAACAAGACACAGGTGAGACACATTAGGGAGGGACAGACAATCAAGGAAGACAGGACAGGAAGCCAAAATACACACAAGGTGCACAGGAAAGAAAAACTTCAAATGAAAAGAGGGAGCAAAGAAAACTCAAGGTAAAGAAAACAAAAGTCCAAACTGAATAAATGTGTAAGAAAAATAAGAAGAGCAAGAGACACAGTGTTAGTTTAATTTGAAATTGAAATTTGAAATAAAATACATCCGTGGAGAGGACGTCAATTCTAGACACACTTTGACAAATAGAACCCGGGCTTTAGTGTCGACCTCAAAGACTGTATATAAAAGGGATGTAGTGAAATGTCCAATATTGAAGTGCCTGCAACCTGTATTCTCTTTATTGTCCATAAGGGGGCGACTGCATTGGTTTGAATGAATGAATTTTAGAATTTAATTTTATTAATCCCCTTAGGGAAAGTATTCCTCTGCATTTGACCCATCCTAGAATAAGGAGCAGTGGGCTGCCACACTGAGTAGCGCCCGGGGAGCTTTGGGGGTTGGGTACCTTGCTTATCAGGGGTACCCCAGCCCTTTTTGACCAGTGACCCTCCGGTTACAAGTCAAGTTCCCTTTCCACTTGGCCACGGGCTGCCCATGGCCAGGGGCTGCCCATGCATTACGTCCATGAGAATATGACTCCAATTGTCACTTGATTTATAATGTTAATATTATTATAATAATCATAATAATAATGTTAATAGACATTTTCCTGAGTTTAATTGAGTAGTTTCAGGTCTCCTTTAACACAACAAGACTTCCATTTTGTAAATTGTGGTCCTGTTTACAGTTTAAAAAAAGACCATTGGCAGCTTTTTTAATAAGCTCCACCCATTGTTTTCCTCCCTTGCTCCACCCTCTCATCCAAATATGATCTCTTCATGTTTCAAAAATGGCAAAACTCAAGGCGTTATCAAGCATGAATCATGATATCTGATATTCTTAATATCTTAATATTAATTCTAAGTAAAGTATATTTGTATTTGGAGTCAGATTCCAGCGTGCGTGACGACACCAGGGCCTCGGTATCCTCATGTATGTGCCGTGTCACGGACACACATTCATGCTTCCCTGCACATTCACAACCACTTTCCATCCACTTCACACAAGGTCAGTCTCAGACGCGTTCATACAGCATATCTGTATTCATCACGTCTCCATTCACAGCCGAGCAGCGAGGTGCCGGCGGCACGGTGTCCTCTCTCTGCTGCTGCCTCCCAATTCCAGCTGCATTTGATGGTTGGTACGAGATTTTTCTTTCTTGTTAAATCTTGCGCTGAACCTGATCCGTCCGGCGTGATGAGATTTGCTGCACAAAATATGTGGATGTAGTTTTGGAGACATGGCGAAGAGGTCGTCGTTGTTGTTGTTGTTTTGTTTGTTGTTGTGTTTCCTTTTTCCTAAATTTGATGGGAAAATCTAAGCAGCTGGGACGGAGTTCATGTTTACTTTCAGCCTTGAGGAGGGGAAACTCAGCTGGTGTGTACAAGCCTGAGTAAACAGAGAGACGATGAAGGTAATAAGAGATGGAGAGGCGGTGAGGAAAGCCAGAGAGGGAGGACGGGAGGTTTCGATGAGGGGAAAGATGTCAGGGTGGTTCATTATATACAGACTTCACAGACACAAGGACACCATTCCCTTCATAAAACACACACACACATGCACATGTCTTAGTGAGGACACTCATTGAATAATAACCTTACCCTAACCTTAACCATCACAACTAAGGGCCTATCCCTAACCCTAAAACCAGGTCTTAACCCTGAAAAATCCCTTTAAAGTTGTGAGGACCAACAAAAATGTCCCTACAAAGATATAAAGAGGGCTAAACACACACACAATCAATAAAACACAACACAAACACAAATTTATCAACAGATCTGTGCCACAGGTGCACCCTTGGTAACTTAAAGTGGGAATAATTCACAACTCTTATCCTACGGGTGTGTGCTTATAGGTCACATTTTCAGGCTTTACAAAATGCTTTTTTTCATCTTTGTATGTGTTGATGAGACAGTAGTCACAAAAAATACAGTTTTTCTTCTATTTTTGTTCATAAAAACAAGTCGAGCGAACTTTGAAATGCGACATATTTCCAATTTTCCCAAATTCAATCCAATTTTTAAAGACTTTTTGCTCAGGTGCGTTTATATAATTGGGGAAAATGGAAACAAAAATCTTTTGTCATCAGATTGCCTATAGGATGTGCTGAAAAAAAGGATATAAGATACTCCATATTGCACATTCTTATACGCCTCTGTATATACGTATGTTTTAAAATAGTAATGGAAAAAAGCAGCATAAATGCTCTGTGTTCTAAGAGTTAAACATCGTCTGTTGAAAATATTGATGATCCTTGAAAATCATGCACAATGATAAATCAGTCTTTAATCAAATTAAGGTTTGTGTAAAAAAAAAAAACACAATTTAATTTCCATTTTTCAACAAAAATCTGTTTTAATAAGTGCTTCACTTTTCATATGGTTCACTTTGTACACTGTCATTTAAGGAAAGCACTGGTGTGTTCACACCTGACGACATTCTATCAAAGACCGTACATAACAAGTGGATGTCGTCTTCCACTTCTTATGTACGGTACAAGTACAATATACACTGAATAGCCAGCAGGGGGCGACTCCACTAGTTGCAAAAAAAAGAGGTCAGTTTGACTGGAAGTCAATGAGAAAATGAGCCTATTTCATGATACATGATTTACAACAATAAACATTTATCTGAGGAGTTAATGGACTACAGTAATAGTTTTAGTTCCTTTTCAATCGAACATGATTTCGACAATAAACAATAAAAGGATACATGCTGTAGGTGTGGACACCTGTGTGATTGACAGCTGGTATCGTCCAACAGGAGCCGAGTATGCCGGATAAGATGTGTGGCGGAAATGTGTGAGTGAAAAACTGGCAAAAACTGTAGCTTATAGCAACGTTTTGTCATTATTAAGACTAGAAAAGTGCTGTTTTGCAAAATGTCAAATTATCATCAGCTGCCATTTGGATGACTGTACACACAGAGTCAATCAAAGCAAAGGTCCCCTATATAGATATATATATATATGTATATATATATATATATATATATATATATATATATATATATATATATGTATATATACATATATACATATACATATATATACGTATATATACACGATGTAAGAAGTGGTGAATAAAAATGACCTCTTGCAAGAACATGTGCAGAAGGTTCTACATGGTATCTTCAGGAAATAGCCGTACTACCACAAAACTCATGGTATTATTACCTTAACACAAATAATCCTTCAGCCAAACTCATGCATGTTACATCATCAACGCACATTAAGAGTGTCTAAGACTTGTCCTTGCCGTCCCCGGCTCTGATGAGATTCCATCAAACTGAATCCACCTCACATTGAACTCATCTGTAATTTCTGCTCAGCTGGGATTGGCCGCGGCCGCACTCGACCACCGTGTGGACGGATAAAGTGGAAGACAATCAGTGAGTGTCTAGTCACTGATGGAACATGTCCCTGATGCAGGAGGTCCAACAGTCACGTCCCACTTGTTTCTGGAACTAGTCGTCATCACTTGTGATGAGTTCAAGGACACCAGCTGGTGAGAGGGTACAGCATGCAGTGGACAGTCCTGAACCTGCAGACAAGACAAATTAAATACACGCTGTTAAATGTGACGATATTTCTTTGCACATTTTAATTAAATGTTAAAATGTTTAGGGTTTGAGGCTCTTTAGCCCCTCCCACCAGACGGGCACAGATAAAAGCACACTCCTCAGGTGCGTCTGATAACCCGATACAGTTTCTTTATATTATACTTTTCTTTTGTCAACCTGGAGACATTAGGTCACATTTTCGCAGGGTTGAAAACTGCAGTGCAGAAGTTAACGAGCAGAGATTTACACTATGCTGAAAAGTTATGACGGAATTATTGATCAATAACAACAGAAATGTTGTCGACTACACCTTTAAACTTCTAAAGTACCAAGTCATGTTTGATGCCAGTAAATAAAACTTCATTTAATGAGGTAAGAGCCTTTAAAAGTCACTTTTATGAAGGAGTTATGGCCAAGATAAAAAAAAATCGAAGTTCTAGTCAATTATTTAATGAACAACAGGAAAATGTTTTTGCTCTACTTTCTTAAGAGGACAAAGTTGTGTTGATGTTGTTTACTTTAGTAACACATTCATATAGATATTGTGCACATGTAACCACAGCTAATAGCTCTTATTTGTACCCAAAATGTTTAACTGCACTTATTGTAAGTCGCTTTGGATAAAAGCGTCTGCTAAATGACATGTAATGTAATGTAATACCAATATCAACAATACACAAAATCCAAGATGCAAAATATTGTTTTTCAGTATTGTTACAGTTTTAAAGTTCAGAGTTTCCACCGGCCGAAAGCTTTAGAATTGATGGAGCAAAGTGGTGACAGCGCGGCAGATTAATGACAGATTTATTACAGCTGTTGATCAACATGACCTTGTTTGTTCATTTGTGTTTGACTGTTTTAGCGACAGCGTGACAAGATTTGCATCTTGCCCCCTAATCTGTTTATGACGCCGTCCACAAATCACCGTTGTCACATTTCCTTGAAAAAGAAAAAAACAAAACCTAGTAAACAAAAGTCTAACGTAAAACTCGCAGCGACGCTGGGCGTGACTGTCCTGCGTGAACGGAAACATTATCGCTAAGAGCTCACCGTGGAGCACTTTGTTCTTACAGCAGGAGACGGCGAGGACACTATTTATCAATCGTCTGTTATTTATTAATAATATATCTGTGAGAAATATACCATGTGATTTCTTCAAGGTTTGAAAAGTACAATTTTCTACATAATATAACATTTCTGTAACCATATTATTGTGAGCTAAATCAGGTAAACAACCATTTCCACATTTCCATTTTTGACACAACTGGCAGCTCCACACGACTCCCTCTCTCTGTAGTAGTGTTCAGATCTGGTTCTGTTGCCCGGTGAATTTTCCGTTGCCGCACACAGGAAGTGATTTGTCTTATGCCAAAGCGAGACAGCTGCACACAGGTTGGACGATGACTGAACACAAAGCAGTTCCCAGAAAGTAGTTTCAGAAGTAACTCCAGTGCCAAAAGCTATGAAATGATTATTCAGATCAGTCGGAAACCTCGAGAACCTTGTGTGGATGCTCCAGACATTCTCCATGTATAAATAATTACCACTGCCTCATGTCGGTGTAAAGTTTCCCTCCTCTGTGATCACCTGCCCCGCCCTGATGTGTTTCACCTGCTCCTCGTTATCCCTCCACCTGTGGATTTAGCCTGCATGTTTCCAGTGAGTGTCCTTGCCCTTATTTAAGATCTCTTACTAGTCGCCGTTTTACCTCTTTTGTTGCGTTTCTCTGTTTAAACTGAGGGTTTTGTCGAGTCATGCTTTTGAGTCCACATCCAGTGTTTCTTCAGTCCGATTCTGGATCTGATCTCAAATATTCCCGCTGTGTTTGTCATATGTGAATCAATGGCAGTTGCTGGTCTTTGGAACAGGGGAAGCTTATTTCAGTCACAGTTATTTATACATAAATTCTGCAAACAAACAACTAGAACAAGGTAATGTGATAATTATGTAAAACTAAAATGCTATAATACTGTTTTTATTTACAGTGTACATGTACAAATGAAAATGGTCAAATAACATGCAACGAGCAGAAACGGCTCTGCTGTTGTGTATGTCTCTGCAATGGAGTCAATCAAATACTGGCTCCGCCTTTCAGACAGTTCCTCCAATCCTCATGTAGAATTCCAGCTTCCAAGCCCCGCTCACTGCTCCATTGACTCCCAGAGAAGGTGAGCTTCCCTGAAAGTGACGTTTTTTGCCGCATTTGTCCAAAACCTATTCTGTGCGGTCCCATAGAGAACAGCTGAAGCTGAGCTTCAAGTGGTTTTAATGCGGAGGCTGCTACGGGAATACGAAAATCACGTAAAGACTTCTTCAAGGCCCGCTATCAGAGTTAGGGTAACATTTTTACTAGTGCTACTAGTTCTAATCGTGTTCTAGCACACGTTTAGTAAAGTATTGTAGTAAGTATTGAAATGTATATACAAAGATGAGTTTCCCTTAATCCTGGTCCTGGGAACCCAATGCCCTGCATGTTTTAGATGTTTCACTGCTCCAGCACACCTGATTCAGTCAGCTCATCAACAAGATTTGCAAAACCCTGGTGACGAAGCATTCATTTGAATCAGGTGTGTCCACTGATGTGAACGTACGACAATCACACAGACACAGGCGAGCTCCGGCTGAAGTGACAGACTTACCTGGAGGGGTCGTCCTCTTTGGAGAATCTTCCTTTCACCTCGATGCTGTTCATCTTGTTCTCAAACATCCCATAGCTCAGTGTCACCTGCGGCGGAGAACACACACAGAGAGAGAGAGGCTTTACGACAAACACCAACAAGAACGTGTGCATGTAATTTATCCGTCATGGAAGTGCTTGTACCTGTTGTGGGATACTTCTGTGGTTCACGAGCAGCAGGTTCTCCAGGTGAGAGTGGAATAGCGGACAGTTCACCATGGAGATGCCCAGTCTCCTCTCCACGATGAAACCCACCGTGCAGTCGTCAGGGAGACGGATGGTGGCGGACGTCTGCTCGAACCGGGAGCCACTGAAATACACAGATTATCTGTTTATAACCAGTGTCTGATACCCAATATTTCTAATCACTTATTACATATCAGTCCTTTCAATAGTAATATGAATTGACTTATAACTTGGCAAACACGTCTCTCTACGCAAATCATCAGTCTCTCCTAACTTATTACCCTTTTATATAACTTTGTACTTGGTAAAGTAATAATATTACTGTTATATATTAATGAGTAATACACTATTTCCCAAAACTATCTGCTATCTGACCATAGATCCCCATAGACGATGATTTTTTGATCTAGAAACAATAGAATTCAAGGAAGATACTTTTTTTATTATGGAACATTCAATATGGTATTTATTCAATATGACGACTTTATATTTGTATTATGTTTATATTTTCTCACTTTAAAGGAGAAACTTAGGGGTTTGGTTTGTTTTTTTAAATGGAAAGTAAATACAATTTGTAGTCAAATTTATACGATGTGCAAAAATATATCAACTATCAAGTAGTATTTGTTGTTGGATTTGCGCATTAATCACATTGTATCGCGCCACATCACATGGTACAGATACTATACACACACACACACACACAGAAATACAGTACCTGGCCCATGGACTCATCTTTTCTGCCAGTGAGCGACTGAGACAGAAACCTGCTCCACCTGTGGCGAACCAGAACTGCACCTCCCTCTGAAAACACACACACACATTGACAATTACTTGAACCATATCCAGCAACATTTTAATGCCACGCAGCATCAACCGCCAACTCATCAAGCTCTCCAGTACATTGCCTCTTTGGGAGGATGGTACTTTTTCAATATAGAGATGAAATCAGATCAGATTGTTAAATTCAACAAAGTAATTCCTGTTTTTGGCCCAAAACATCATCACTTTCAGGAGTGCTGGTCGACAGCAGCCTTGTTTGGTAAGTTTGTGAATCCAAAGAAATTATTTTAGACATCCAATGGCGCCTTTCCACAATACAGTTCCAGCATGGCTCAGATTTGGGTCGTTGGGTCGTTTTTTATGACTATATAGTTCCTCCTCGACAAGGCTGCACCGAAATGCTGTGACATTGTTTTATACGTGACACAAACATGTCAGCGAAAAACTTATAATACATTACATAAAAATAAATTTCAAGGAGAATTGCAGTGTCAGAATTAAAAAAAAACTTACTAATTTGTTCCTAGTGGCAAAAAATGTCACCTTCCCAAAACTGCTGTAAAAATATTATATATTAATATTTTTTCCACTTTAAATGAGTCAATCTTTTAAAGATACTTCACCCTGAAATATACATATCAAATATTTATAATATTTTTGAATTTTTAACCCTTTAAATGCCATTATGTTTACACAACTCGGTTTTTTATCGAGGAAAAACTAAAAAACTACAATCATTTCCGTAAAATACATTTCAAGGAGAATTTGATAATAAGACTAATTTAAAGTGGAAAAAATATTAACGTATAATGTTTTTACAGCAGTTTTTGGGTAGGTGGTATTTTCTGCCACTAGGAACAAATTAGTATGTTTTTTAAAGGAACTTATACGGATTGAATTAGCAACTTACATTCCTAAGCACAAACCTAACAACTCTGTATAGGCCAGCTGAAACTGGCAAATCACAAATGTAACCCTGGCACCCATAATCTGTCGACAGTGTTCTCATTACACCTTTTGTTCAACCTAACTTCACTGGGGCATCACAAGGATCAATAACTCAGCTACGCAGTCCTCCCCAAGGTCGACTCTATGTATTAGCAGAGGAAGGCGCCAGACTTCTTGACCTGAAGTCTCTCCTCCTCTCCTCTAAACTAGAGATATACCTTAACTCTGAGATTCACTGGCAGAATGACAAGAGGACGCCCAACTGTTATTGTCTCAGTTCTCCTCGGATCTGAGCCGTCTTCACTAAACCTTTTCAACTACACTCATCACAGAAACTCCATCATTGGTCGTCTCACCTGATAATCAAAGTCTCCGCAAACAAAACACACAAACTAATCACTTGTAAAGCAGTTGTGTTGTTTTGGGTGTAACTGAATGATTAGAATCAGTTCATTAACAATATTTGTTCCCAGAAATCGCTCAGTGACTGAAATACGACTGAGCGGTTCGTGATTCGGCTCATGATGCACATATTCAGGATTTGTATGTATTTTTTTGTAACATCCTGAGTAGTCTTGTGTTCTATTTCCTGTTTTATTTTGAAATAATTACCTTTGTGTCTTGTTTCAGTGTCGGCTTCCTGTAAAGTTTCCCTCCTCTGTGATTAGCTGCCCCGCCCTGATGTGTTTCACCTGTTTATCATTATCCCTCCACCTGTGAATATTTAGTGATTGTGAGTATCAGGGAAAATAGAGATAATATAACTTATTCTCATCTCCATCCGTCTCTGTCCTCTGGTTTCTTTTCAGGTGTGAGTTGATTGTTTGTTGTGTGATGAATCACATGTCCTTTATCTCCTCTGTATCTTTTTATTTATCTGCTGCAGAATAAACAAAGGGTCTGTGACTGGTTTTTAAAGAGGTCACGTGTTTCAGTCGAGTAAGAATTTATAGCGTGCTGTCATCGTTTTTTCCTTCAGTCTCTCCAAACCAAATATTTCTTTGCACTTCCATTTATTTTTTTGATTTCCTTTCTCATTTCCTTCCCTCAACAGCTTTTCCATATCTTTCCATTCCATTACTTTTCAAATATTTACATTTCTTTTGCTTTGGTAGGCTTTTCTATTGATTCCATTATTTCTTCCTTATATTTCTGTTCCTTCCCAATCTCCTTTTCTTCCCAATATTTCCTTTCTGTCCTCTTTTCTTTACGATTATCATTTCTGTCTCTTCTGTTTCCCCGTTTCCTGCGCAGTTGTTCGCATCCATTACCCATTTTCTCTCTCCTCCTTTTCATTCCTCGAGATCTTTTTCCTTCACTTTTTCACCCCCCTTTGTTTTAAACGCCATTACTGTTCTCTAATTTCCTCTGCTTTCTTTTGAACCACCCCCCCCCCCTCTTTTCTGTTTGATTGTGAAGTCTGTTCCCCCGTTTTTTCTTCCTTCTCTGTGCCTCACAATAGTGACAGGAAATCAAAGAAGATAAGAAGCCAAATGTAAGAAATGGAGACAGAGAGGAACCAATGAGGTTTGGTTTTTCCTCTTTCCTCCGTCGCCCATTTCGACCTCGATGTAAATGTTGAAAGGCAAGAAAAGAGAGGAGTGGAGGAGAGGGAGAGGGAGAGATAGCAAGCAAAGATAAATAAAGATCTATTTTTCAGTGTAAATGGGTGCAATCAGGGCAGAGAATGTGACACGCGAGAGATGAAGAGAGTCATTTACTTCAAGGAATGGGAGGGAAAGATTGAAAGGTGCAGGGAGAAAAGAGAGAGGGAGAGAGAGAGGATGGCACACTTTTCAAAGAGCTCAGTGGAATCATGATGCACTTTGAATAAGTAGGAGCATTAATCCTACTGCAAAGCATGTGAGCCAAATGACTCTGTGTGTGTGTGTGTGTGTGTGTGTGCGTGTGTGTGTGTGTGTGTGTGTGTATGTGTGTGTGTGTGTGTGTGTGTCTGTGTGTGTGTGTGTGTGTGTGCTACCGATACTAATCACTCATTGATCCCTCAGAGATCAGAAAATCCTTTCCATAGGAACAAAACCCATCCATCCATCCATCCATTCATAACTACATCCTTCCCTCCTTCCATTTCATCTGCAGTGTTGAGAGGAGAAACATATTTTTATTATTTATTTTTTTTAATGGATTTTGCATTCTAACCTGGCCCCGGCTGCGTTTTGGCAGAAAACCAATAGGAAGAGAAACCTCAGTGTCAGTTCATTAAGAGCAGCAGAGCATCAACGAGGAAAGGAAAAAAGGGGAGGCAGGGAGGCAGGAAAGATGGAGTGATGGACAAAGTGAAGGAAAAGGATAGAAATTGGCAAGAAGAACAAAATAATAACAGCAATATAAATGGCACATTTATTCCAGTGATATTAGAACTCCCAGCAGAGGTGATCAAGCAAGTCTCCAATTAAAACTGGGGTTAGGCAAGATTTTTATTGTTTTATTTCTTCGTTATTGATGAATTGTTCCATAATTACCTTTCAGCATGATAGAAAACCAAACATCTGTGAAAGAACTGGATGTATGCATCGTCTTAAGACGTCGTAAAACTGCCTCCTATTTACTGTTTCAGTGCGAGCAGCTAGGCTAACTTTATTCTAATGATTTTAAAACGTCAGTGAGACACTTTCCAGGTTAAATGAAGCTTTGTTTATTGGCGTCAAACAAGACTTAGTACATAGAAGTTTAAGTTGGGGGCAATTTGCAACCTATTTTTGTTGCTACGATCTCGGACGACTATCGTTGGCGACTACTTCTTCTATTGTCTGGACTTTTTTGCTTATTTTAACCATAACCATAAAAGTTAAACCAGAAAATGTCCTGTGAGTTAATTGCTTTTGCCCATTTTTCCAGAATAAATTTCAATATCTGGCAGTTATTTACAATTTGAAATGAAGAAACACTGTAGTTGTACAGGAACACCAGAGTGTGCATGTTAAATTTGAAATTTCAGCAGTATAAAACATATTTAAAGTAAAAATGTGTTTTGTTTGAGTTTCTAGTCTCAATGTCCAAAAACAAAGTTTTTTTCCACGATTCTCTCCTCTCTGTTGACAAAGACGCAGATTCGCCGGCGTACTGCAACAGCGTGAGTAAAATTACCGTAATAACCACAGCACAAACTGTCACGTAATTACGCTGATGCAAAGTACAGACGTTCTGTTCGCGCATGCACGCACGGCCTTTACACTGCAAATCAACCCAGAAAAGGAAAAGCGGTCTAAAATAGAGTTCAATAAGACTCTTCAGAATTGGCCTTTTAAAGATGGAGAGATTGACGTCTGTTGTGTATGAAGCACGTACATCTGCCTCTTTTTTTTATTTTAGTCCTAGCGATCTTGCCTGCTGCAGATATAATCTAACCTCAGTGTGCATGTGTTTGGGCTGTGGGAGGAAGCCAGAGTAACAGAAAATCAATGGATACAGAGCGAGAGTGTGTGAGCAGCAGCTTCTAGTAAAAGTAATTTTTTTTTTATTTCTTTGAAGAAGAAAAGGTGCAAAGGACACTAGTTTGGTTGAAGAGGATATTAAATCCCACAGTGCAACAGTGGACAAGAGAGGAGGATGAAAGACGACCGGATTCGCGTGAATCAGTGAGTGATTGACAGCAATGAGGTCCAATCGGGAATAAAAGGTTATCAGTGAAAAGAAAGCAGAAGGAAGGAAAGAAGGAAGGAAGTCACGGTGGAGATAAAAAAAAAAGGAGAAAGAATCTCAGACGACTGCACAGCTAGAAAAAGAATTAATCTGCGGAGTCACATCCAAGACAGTAATGTATCTCAGAGGGGTCACCCTGCCTTGAGGAGTTATCGGTGCACATAAATTAAATTCAGCCTGTGTTTCAGGGGAGTGTTGTGGTATAAATGCTGCTTCAGAGGCTTCACCACACGGCCAAGAACTAAATATAACTGCTCATTGGAAACTCTGACTCTTGACGTGTATTTCTCTTACATGAAAATGGACAAATTTTAACTATCATCACAAGAGCAGAGACACAAAGCATAGCGTAGCCCTGCCAGGTCGGACGAGAGGTTTAATTAATCTGCTCAAACCAATCGCAAATTCAGGGCCTTGTTCTAAGTGGTTGAAGCTTCTTCTTTTCTAAACCTTTCCGAGTAAACCGCGAGGTTCATATGGCGGTAATATGGGACATTTGAATCAACACCAAGGGACGGTACCGTTGCGTTGCCCTCCAGAAGTTCATGAGCAGTGATGGGCTTGTCCAGGCTCGGTTTGCCCACGTAGATGTCCCTCTGTTGGGGGAAGGCTGAGAGCAGAGAGAGCAGGGCTCCCAGGTTCACGTAGTTGTCATCGTCCACGTGGCAAAACCACCTGAAGAGCAACGGACAAGAGTACAAGAGAAAAATGGAATTTTAGGAGTTCTGGCCTCCTCGCATAAACCCCATGTTGTTTTTACATTTGTTACATCTGAATCACTGGAGGAAGCTCCATGAAAGACTTGTCTTACTTTTTTACAGGAATGTTTTTCTATACCTTGTTCAGGCATCGTTACCAAAGGTCAAATCACAATACTTGGAAATTCTATTTCTTACACTTTCTAACACTTTATTTCTCAGACATGTAGGTCCAGTGTGATTGTTTTCTATCATTTCCTGCTTGTGTTACTTCACACGTTTGGTTGAAAATGAAGCTGCGATGGAAAAGCTGTTGTTCTTTGTTGTTGGTGGACTGCCATCTCTCTGGGTTTTCCAGGTTTGTTTCGTTATAATATTTATTTTTGTTGTTGTACTTGCTCTTGCTGTGGTTTTCATTGACTCTGAGTTTGGATCTTTGTTTCTGGTTTTCTGTTTTCCTGACCTTTCTTATTGTTTTATTTTGTAGTTTTGTAGTTTCCTTGATTGTCTGCCCAGCCCTGATGTGATACACCTGAGTCCACTTGAGTGTAATTAGCCCGCCTTCCTTTTGTATTTAGTCTCCGTGCTCCTCATCTCTTTAGTTTTGCTGTTTACTTGTGGTCTGTGATCTTGCTCCCTGTGTTTTAGTGCATCTAACTCTGCCTTTGTATTCAGTTATTTTTATTTAACACCTTCTATCAGGGTCACAGGGTGGGGTAGTGGTTAGCACTCTCGCCTTGCAGCGAGAAGACCCAGGTTCGAGCCCCGGTTGGAACAAGGACCTTTCTGCATGGAGTTTGCGTGTTCTCCCCGTGTGTGCGTGGGTTCTCTCCGGGTTCTCCGGCTTCCTCCCACAGTCCAAAAACATGCAATGTGGGGATAGGTAAATTGAACACTCTAAATTGACCGTGAGTGTGAGAGTGAATGGTTGTTTGTCTGTCCCTGTGTGTGTGGCCCTGCGATGGACTGGCGAAACATCCAGGGTGTACCCCGCCTATCGCCCGATGTAGCTGAGATTGGCACAGCACCTCGATCTGTCTCACCTCTTGTCCGAGGCCATGAAGCCGTCGTACTCGGCAGACATCTTGCAAGACAGAGCCTGCTGGCTGTGATCTGACTGACAGCCTGTGACCACCATGTTGTAACCTGGACCGAGAGAGAGAGAGAGAGAGACAGTTGATGTTCTCTGTTTGAAATAATACTCTTATTTACAGTACTAACATATTAATATAAGTTTAGTATAAGTCATTTTATGATGTAGATTTAACGGCTTTAGCTTTGGAAACATAAAACACAGCACGTTTTAGCAAGAGCTACACAGTTAGCTGGAAAACTCACAGGGTTAGCATTAGCTGTATTAGCTACATGAAACCGCTGTGACGTCATTTTATACCCAACACAAACAAACTGGTGACGTGTAAAGCAGTTGTGTTCCGTGTAACTGAATCATTAGAATCAGCTCATTAAAAAGATTTGTTCACAGAATCAGTTCAGTACTTCCTGCATGACAGGAGCGCAGGGAGCGACCGGGTTGTGAAGTGGTTTTCTGTTAGCAATCGCCAGCTTTTTTAGACGTTTCCTTTGCTAAATGTTGGAGATCAACGCAAGTTTTCAGGACTTTTAAGTCTTTTTAACTGATCTACAGTTCGACATTGTTTGCTTTGATTCTTGTGTCGGACGTCGTGCTCATGACTCTTCCAGTGACGACTCTCTCTGACCAATCAGTGGCCGGCAGTCTGATG
The DNA here is from genome assembly GCF_958295425.1 of Solea solea. Lineage (NCBI taxonomy): Eukaryota > Metazoa > Chordata > Actinopteri > Pleuronectiformes > Soleidae > Solea > Solea solea. The sequence continues at coordinate 26,302,883 of NC_081143.1, forward strand.
ACGCCCCATTTGGTATCAGCTCAGCTCACATGGAACCTCGCCAGAGCAGGTACTAAAAAAAGTGCCAGGTTCCGGGTGCTCTGACTAATGGAAAAGCAACTCCAGGTGGAGTGGAACATGCTCCCAGGGAATTACTGCCACCCAGTGGACTGGAGTGGAGCAACAATGGGCCAACAATGGACTGTGTGCATGGAACATCACGTCTAACTCACGCTATAATTTAAACCAGCTCCTTAACTATCGGTCAGTTGTTGCTAAGGGGGATTTTTGGACTTTGTAAGGTAATGTTAGCAATTAAAACTTCCAATGTCTTTGAGTAATTAGCCCTGAGGGATTCAACATGGCCTAGAATGTAATAACTCTGCGTCTTTGGCTATGACCATGCATACAGTCTGTGTTATAACATCAGGTTGTGTGTGAATTAGATGAATTATTTCAGCATACCTTCTGAAGTCAGGTCAGCATCCTCCATGTCTGTGAAAATGAACGTCTGGACAAAAACAAACAAACGGAAAAAGAGAAAGAAAGCATTTTAAACACACCAGCTTTGTTCAGCACATAATAAGCATCTTTTTCCACATCTGCAACAGAGGATCCTGAGAGCATCTTCATCACTGAGCAACCACACACACACACGTAATCAATATAGTTTTAAATAGAGCAAACTGGATGTGACAACAACAAGGCTCCCCTGTGTGAGCTAAAACTATGAGTCACAGCACAGTCACACACATAAACCCGTACTTCTCACTTTGTGAGGACACTCGTTGACATAAAACTTCTCCTAATTCCCCACACTGTAAATTTCAACTTAAGTCTCAATGGGACATAACACAAACATGTCCACTGAAGATCTCAACCACGAGGCTTCTTCAGTTTTAAAGTAGAGCTGCAACTAACGATTATCTTCATATTCGATTATTATTCGATCTGTCGATTCATTTCACGATTAATCCAGTAATCGTTTGGTCCATAAAATGTCAGAAAACATTAAGAAACACTGACCAGTGTTTGTCAAACCTGGAAATGATGAGTTTTTAATGATTTCTTTGTTGTATGGAGCAAAGACACAAAGAAAATATTCACAGAAGCTGAAACAATCAGAAATCTTGTTTTAATCACGAAAAAAGCTTCAAACCGATGAATCGATTATCAAAATAATAGACTAATTTAGTAATTGATCAATCGAGTAATTGTTTCAGCTCTAGTTTAGAGGCGACAACTGAAGAAGCCCAATAGATAGATAGATGGATGGATGGATGGATGGATGGATAGATAGATAGATAGATAGATAGATAGATAGATAGATAGATAGATAGGTAGGTAGGTAGGTAGGTAGGTAGATAGATAGATAGATAGATAGATAGATAGATAGATAGATAGATAGATAGATAGATAGATAGATAGATAGATAGATAGGTAGGTAGATAGATAGATAGATAGATAGATGATAGATAGATAGATAGATAGATAGATAGATAGTGTAATGCTGACCTCTGGTGGACTTTTTGCAATTGCTCACTTCTTTGCATAAATCATTTGAACTGAGTCAACTATAGGTTTATATACAGTATATGCATATAGATATATAAAGAGAGAGGGAAAGTGTGTATTATATGTAGACTTTAAATAAAAATGAAAAGTAAATTGCTACTTATATCATCATTTTCTTTCTGGACGACACTGAGGAAGCTCAGTTGGAAGAGCAGTCGCCTTTTCTGATGATATAGATTCTCACATATACAAGGCTGACAACACAAACAGCAAAGATGTAATGTAATGTAATGTACTTTATTTCTGTAGCCCTTTACAACAACCCACAGTTGACCAAAATGCTTTACAAAATAAAAGCATTACAGACACACAGCATCAAAAGCAGAGAGTAAAAACAAATTCATGAAACATAAATCAAAGCATAAAAACACACAGGAATAAAAAGTGAATTTAAAGAATAAAAAAATTAAAAAATAATAATAATAATAATAACTGTCACCACACTACTGGGTATTAAAAGGCATTCTGAATAAATATGTTTTAAATTTGGAATTAAAAAGATGGATAAAGACATGACGGGGAAAATGTGCAGACCGTGGAGTGGCACATTCTATCCCATAATGTTTGGCCGCTGTGATATTTAATTGTGTAACATTTGGGATGGTGTGTCAAAAATGTTCTGTGGCAACAACAACAAAAAACCTTAAGAAGTAGTGTTCTGCTGCACTGTTGAAACGAAACACTGCATCGGGTTTTTACTGTAGCAGCCCCATTTCATTTCATCGATCAATACTCGTTCAACCTCTCTCTCTCTCTCCCTCTCTCCCTCTCTCTCGCTCTCTTGCGGTGACATAAAAACAACCTCTAAATCTCCACTTCTGTCATTTTAATACCAATCAAACTCCTGCACTCTCCCTCGCTTGTTGCTCTGGGGGCCCTTCATTTTTCATGCCCCCGGTGAAGCAGGAGGAGGATGAGATGCACGGATCAATCGCCCCCCCCCACCACCACCACCACCATCACATCCGTGAGCTTTTCTATCCCAGAATACTCCGCGATCAGCTCCTCCAGTCGTATCTCAGACCAAACTACCTGCAGTAAACTCACTCTAAACTGGAGTCAGAAACCAAAAAGGGTGGACTGTCACTAGCAGCGGTTACTGGGCAGGATGATTTACAGAGATCACAACGAAATGCATCAATCCAACCTTGTTTTTCCACAATGTTAAAGGGCCAGTAAGTGAGATTTGTTCTGCCCCATAGTACGAAATGATTGGTATACATCTAGATGTAGTTTTTTTTGATCTATATACGTCGGTGGTTTCTTGGCCGTGTAATCGGACTCAAGCTTTCAAATCAGCTACTTGGCTTTTAACTGTGTTCTGTGGGGAAATTCTGAGGCATCTCCAGTGGAGAGTAACTAATTTATCCACATATTCATGTTTTTCTGCTGGGATTTAGCGCTGCAGTGCATCCCTTTTGAATATAAAACGTCTGCTTAGGATCAAACTGTCGTGAAATGAGTTGGCATTTCTCAGCGTGACAGTTGAATCTCTTTACACCTTTGATCACATACACATTCCTGTAGCTTCATACTAGGCCATTCAACCTTTGACCTACACACTTGTAGCTCTCTCCCGAGCATATTTACACCCTCAGTCTTCATACAGCTAAAAATAAAGCTGGAAGTTCAGTGGTACGGTATCAAGCAGACATTTTATGGAGCACTTATGGACGTTCAAATCGTTTTCATAATGTTGCTTAAAGGGCTCATAAAGAAGAAAATCAATAGCACTAACATGTATGCTGTCAGGTTGGTGCTTGATAACAACTTTCAAGGGTCACTTCACTCAAGTTACCGGGAAAATGGACACTATTTATCATTCGTGGTGTGGTTGTGTGCAGATAAACTTATAACATGTAACCAGTTCTGCCATTTTGTCCAACATGACCAAATACCTGCAAATATCCAGCCAGCACATCCACATAGGCTCCATAAGGGCTATATCTGGGCTGACAAATATGGGTCCCAAGTAGGGCTGTAGCGATACACTAATCTCACGATACGATACACGATATTCAGCTCACGACACGATATATATAACGATATTCAGCCAACGATGCTCAGCCAACGATGTGATTCGATGTGATTCAATGTGATTCCATAAGATTCCATCATTTTCAGAAAGATTTTAAAGGGACAGTGTGATTTTAGTGACATCTTGTGAGTGTTCCATTCCAACCCGAGTGACTCTGGTTCTTAGGGCCGGGCCAGAGGGCCGCTCTCTGCCCGAGCTCGAGCGCCTATTTTCGTATACCTGAGGGGCGATTTCAACGGGCTGTATCTCGGTAATTTTTTCACCTTTTTGGATGAAATCAACGGCATTCTGTTCCGGAGGCTGTTGGATTATGAAACAAAAAAAAACTTAGATGCAGCTCATTGGTAAGTGCCGCTATTTGAGCTATTTTTAGAACAGGCCGGCGGGCGACTCATGTGGTCCTTAGGGGCGACCTGGTGGCCGCGGGCACTGCGTTGGTGACCCCTGCTCTACAGCAACACTAGCGGCTGGCTGACCTAATCGCTCTTCCTGCAAAAGCAAACGGGGGAAATGGGCAGCGAGCAGAGTGCCAGGCAGAACATGGAGGATTTGAATAGGACTTAATGTATCGATACTCGCGGCTGAAAAATCGATACTTTCTGTGGAAACAAAATATCGATATATATCGCAGTAGTCCGTCTGATAAAGCTCGTCGACCGCCGCTCGCAATCAGCAGTGCTGTCGCTAAATACTCCTCTGTTAAATATTGAGATTTCAGACATTTCCCTGGTTAATTGTTGGAGATTAACCCACGTTTTTTAGGATTGTTAAGTGTTTTTAACTGATCTACAGTTCGGCTTTATTCGGCTTGATTCTCGTGTCGGACGTCTCTTCCGCTCTGACCAATCAGTGGCCGGCAGTCTGGCGACGTTACGCCTCAGCTCACTTGGAAACTCGCCAGAGCAGGTACATCATCTAATTCACCTAAGCTCACCAGCTCCTCCTTCTCTTCACCTCCCTGCCAGCAACTCCCTGCTCATTAGTCCAACTCTCCCCACCTGTTCCACTCAGCTGCCTGTGATCACCAATCAACCCAGTATATAAACTCACCTCTCAGTTCACTCAATGCCAGGTTGTTCTATGTCGCCAGTACTAGTCTCTCCAGGGTTATTCGGATTGACGGATTCAGTCTGTGCCCTGCCTGCTTGTTCCAGTGGTGAAAGAGCCCCGCACCGGACCTGTCATCTCCCTTGTGTGGGCTTGTCATCTTGGGCTCCAGGATTTCCCTCTGCTTTCCACGGTCACGGAGCTCAGACAACCAGAGATCTCCAGTGAGCCCAGCTTCTCCTCGTGGGGTTTTCATTGAACTGTCGCTGAACATTGTGCTCAATAAACATCGTTACCAACTGTCTGCCTGTCTTCGTGTACTGCATTTGGGTCCTTCCCTGACCCGCTACAGCCATAGGTGGGTTCCATGTGGGGCTCATGGTAAGCCCATGTGGGCAAATGCAAGTGGGGCCACCATGAGAACCATGGATAAACCAGCTTGGGACCCATATTATCAGTGTAAATGTAACCCTTATGGGACCCACATGGACATGCTGGCTGGGTATAAATCCACATCTGCTCATGTCAGCCTTCATTTTGTTATTGTAATTAGTAACACGTTACTGTTAAACAGCAGCAAACCTGTAGTAAACAGCATCACTGCATTAACAGCACTGAAATTCAAAGCTTACAGTATTAGCATGCTGAATTTACATCACCACAGTTTGATTAACCTCCACAGAGAAGGTTACTGTATATGTTTTTGCGATTTATTATTAATGTTGATGTTGAATGTTTCTGTGAATGTACGTTTCAGCCCATGGAAGAAATAATTACATTCTGGTGGTAAAGTGAATCCAAAACTCGGCCGAGTGCTTTTCTAGTAATGACTTTTCACCTTGTGAGATGGACAAAGTGAGCGGGTGATTGTGTATGAATGTGTGTGTGTGCTCATTCTGGCACTCTTCACTTCCTGTTCTATGACCTGCTTCCTTTTCAGTATTGTTAACAGTGTTGCCTCGCAGTGACTGCTTCCCCTCAGTCCAGACAACCTGCCTGCGCGGCTTCCTGTCTGTGTGTGTGTGTGTGTGTGTGTGTGTGTGTGTGTGTTTTTGTTACCAAACCTCATTTCTAAAGAATGAGTTACAACCTTCCAGTTAGGTTAAGGTAAGGGTTAGGCATTAATTAGCCATTGTTAAGGTTATGGAGAGAGATGGCACCTTTATGCATCCTTGTTTTGTTGTATAGACAGGGCTGTTTCGGGATGTGTGCTTACCTTTTTGTCATATTATATTATTCAACGTAGCACCGCATCACAACATACATTATCTCAAGGCACTGTACATACAGTAGACAACATTATAGAGAGCAGGGAAACCCAACAATTCACACAATGAGCACACTCTATTGGCATCAGTGGAGAAAGACAGACGCAGACTCAAAGATGTGCGGCCATCTGCCTAGACAGGTTGGGGTGAAAGGAAAAAAGGGGGACAGAAAGAGGGAGAGGTAGGTATCAAAGAGAACTCTAAACACAAAGAACAAATGCAAGAGCATTTAACAAAAAAAAACTTAATTAGGTTTAGAAACAGCTCTCCCATTTCTGCATTTTGCTATACTGGAAAAATGGAGAACACTGGATACAGATAGTGGGCGAGAGGAGGAATGAGTGGACTGATGCAGCTTAATGCAAGACGCAAATATTATTACAATGACAAACGGAAGCAGCAACAAAACTCTACCATATATCAGCAGCTATTGACATTTATTTATTTACATCATCAAGTTGTGCCTTCCTAACTCCCAATAGTCACTTTATGGAAGTTGATGGAAATACAAACGTGCATTTTTCCTTTAAGTTAAACTTCGACACATTTCAACTGAAATAACTGAAAACTCCCAGCAAAACAACACACAGCTATTATCTGTTCACGTCTCACAGAGCATCAAATAAACTCTGATGTGATCATGTGTTCAACACGTGGCTGTCAAAAGTGAGTGTATGTTTTGGCTTCCTGAGGCCGTGATATGTGTCCAGAAATAGCATTTACAGTTCTACAAGAAGTAGAACTCACTCATTTCACCTTGGTAAGCAGTTATGAGAAACACTACAAAGAAAATCAGAGCACAGATGCGAACGTGAGGCCTCTTCTAAACTCTGACACGCTGAAGTGTTCGCACAGGTGCAACACGGGTGAGACTAACTGGTAATCAAGGTCACCAATGTGTGCTAAACAATGGGATTTATGTTCAGTCTGAGAAAATCAAAAGTGATTTAAAATGAAATTAGAGTGAGACCAATGAAAATCTACCACGGTGGAGTCACGTTAAATCATGAGCTTCAAGCTTTCAGAATTGTGTGTGTGTGTGTGTGTATGAAATGGGGGAAACAACTAACGAGCTGAAACAAATCTAAAACTCTCATGTGTCACTTTTGAAATACGAAAGAGGAAGAAACTGTCAGCATCTATCAATATCTTCCTCTTCTCCCGCCCACTTGCTTCTCTTTTGAAATTTCATCGAACGGTGACAGAAGCTGCAAACATGAGAAACTTCCTCTCAACACCAAAAACATTAACCACTGTTCGTGGTATTGTCTTAGAACATAGAATAAAGATTATTTACCGACATGTTTAATGTAATATTCATCTGTTGCATATTTACTGTAAGTTAAAAAGTATGCAGTAAATCCTCTTTTATGAAGGTTCCAATGTTATGAGGATGTTGAGAGTGCGTTAAAGACGACGTTGAACCGTCTGAGGCTGAGGTTCATGCTGCTGTTCAGCTGCATACAAGGTCTATGTTTGTTGAAGAAAGTGGACAAAATAACACGAACACCCAATCTAACGTAGCTGGACAAGTGTCCATGTTTAAAGCCTCTTGCAAACAAAAAATTAGCAAGCAAACCCGTGATATATTAACTCCTGAGTCAGGCTGAAGCGATTTTGAATAAATATCTAAATGTGATTATTTTGATGACATAAGTATTCTCATTTTCACTGGTTATTTCTGTGTGGTGTTTTGTGCAGATCTGTGAGAAACAAGGATGTTTTCTTCAGTCTCTAGAATATGATGTGCATAGGGTCAGGACAATATTTTTTTATCTAAAATGGTCATAGAAATATTGTGTCTCCTGCGATTTGACAAATTGCAGTAGGCCTTAAAATTTGGATGAACTGCTCCGCCCTATACTCCTGAGATACCACTTAAAAAAGGCAGTGTCACCTGTGTGTGAACTGTGACGTAATAGTGGACATGTCCAAAACAAAACAAGTGGGGGGGACACAACAAAACAGTAACTCTCAGTGCTCTCACAACTGATTTACTGGGAAACAAATATGACAGAAGTGCTATTAACGGTAAAATTAGCTACCGAGTTCCCTACTTGGAAATCCAAGGTCCGACTGCAAATGGAATGTACCAAATGACATTTAAATAATCCAATGGATGACATAATGTATATTGAGCACTGCCCCAAGTTTTAAAAAGTGAGGCTCGCCACAAACATTAACGCTAACAGCCGGAAGATGAATGCATGTCGTAGCATTGGTGCATCTCTGGCAAAAATACAGCAGCTCCTTCACCACAAGGGTTTACTGATGTGAATCATTCAAAAAACACCTGAGCATTGCAGACAAGTGAATACCAATTCAAAACATACTCATTCTTCACATGAATGTGCAACATAACACAATAATAATAATAGTAACAATGCAAGAAATCAGTGGTATTTCAGAAGTCGAGTCTTTTAACTTCAATGCTGATTGAACACTTACATTTCTGAGTTTGAAAAATCCTTGAATCCTGAATTCAAAGCCATATAAATGCTGTTATAATAATGCCATTTTATATATAGTTTTGGGTCCTGTGTCAGTTATTGTGATTGATCAGCTTTGCAGCAGGAAGTGGATGTTTTCATTTCATAGAGCACAAGAGTTTCTTATCTGATCTTAAAAATACTGATCTGGATCCAGTGATATATGCTTAATGTATGTGTCCAAACAAAAATAATTTCATTTATATAACTAACAGTACTTTTACCATAGGCATTTAACTCCAATGGTGAAATAAATTCACTTCCTTTTTACACCTTTCTGTCATAGTTAAACTTTTACTCCTCGTGGAGTCATTTTGGACTTTTAAAAGAGACACAAAAGAAACTCACGTGCGCCTTGGTTCTGGAGATCCACGTCTCCAAAAGGAGCGCAAGACGCGTCTTGTGGAATCTGCCCGTGGTCTTCACAGCGATGAAGATCTCCTCCTGTCTCAGTCTGGGCTGAATAATAACTGGTGCGTCCTCGGTGGTCAGGTGTCCACCGGTGCTGCTGATGCTGTGTGTAGCCGGCTTCTGTGCGTCGTCAGCCGGGGACGGAGTCTGCTGGATGGGCGAGGGTGGACCGTGGGGCGCGCTGAGTTTGGGTGGGTTGCTGGTGTTTAATTGAAAATCCACGTAGAGGATGATGAAGAAGGTGAAGATTAAGACAAGCAGCCTGCGGCGAATCCATCTCCTCTTCATTTTAAACGTATCTTGGACTCAACAAAGTATTAGTTCAATCATGTTCTGGGTCTAATTTCGTTTCCACATCACCCCTTCTTTCTTTTAACGCGCGTCACCGTCAATTTCCCCCATTAAACCGAAAATTGGTTCGATTTTTAGATGGAAAATAAAAAATTATATAAGATATTAATCATAAGGCTAATTTTTTTAAAAAGCGGCATGGCGCGACTGATTTCCCCCTCATTTGCTGCGTAAAAGCCGCTGTCACCAGGATGTGAGAGGCGTAGATCTGCCCACTGTGATTGTCACTGATGTCGAGGATCAGACGAATTCAAGTCACGTTGCTTCCTGATTTCAAAATAAACTGAAAGTTGTTTTAAATGGTACTTATGGACTGCTTTTATTTTAAAATAATTTAAAGAAAGAAAGAAAGAAAGAAAATACAAGATGTTAATGTAGTATTACATATTTGAAATGTTGTATTATGTTAATTAAAGTTTATAGTACAGTCCACATAATACTAAGTAGTTTCACAGTATTTTCATGTTTCAGTAAAGTTCTGAATTTATTTCTTGAAAATGTTCTTAAACTTCTGTGAAGTTACAGTGAAATATGACATTTGTGCATGAAAATACCTCAAGCCAACAGGTAACTTACAGTAAAATACAATATCAGTGAATACATTTTTAAACCATTGTGAACTTACTGTTAAACTACTGTGAAATTGCAGTAAAATACAATATATATTACAGTATCGTGCATACAATGTCATGCATACAGTAATATACTATAAATGGTGCAGAGACCTGTGAGAATACAGTAACAAAGATACAATTCCCTGTAAATAAAGACAAATTTGTTGTGATTTGCAGTAAAATAGTTTTAATAAACATATATATAATGATATACAATATGTACAATGTATACATTTTGGGTGACACACTGTTTATGGAGCTATTACTCTCATTGTAGGGACATATATTATATAATACATGCTCATATGGGATGGTTTTTTGATTACTTTACATTGGTTTTTAATTTCTCCTAATATATATTTAAATATAAATGATTAAAGAGTTATACGAGAGAGATGTACGAGAGAACGTACGAGAGAAATGTAAATAAACCACTTATTGTTCCAGGCAGACGCAGAAAAACATGCAACATAACTGTGTGTGTGTGTGTGTGTGTCTGCCTCAAACCACAAAAGCTCCGCCTTCTTCCTTCCTCCTTAAAACTCAGAGTTACAGTTACACCACTCACTTGCTCTACAGCACGCGCTGCTCTGCTGTTTACCAGAAACACAGGCAAAACTGTCTTCACAGGGAACTTTTAAATCTGACTTTCCATTTATTCCAAACAGAGGATGAGCCTTAAATACATTGATAATACCCAGACTTATCTTTGTTGCCAACAATTGTAGCCTCTTTAATGTCATCAATAAAGTTTGGAATCTACCAATGTAGATTCATATATCAATCCCAGAGGATTTGATTGATTTTATTTGATAAATTACTATAAAGGAGAAGAAAGAAAATGTAACTACAGTGCAAACAGTGCATCCTAAAGATGATATAAAAAAATGAGATTTACATTGTGGTCCCCAGAGGATGAGAGGAAACAGAAGTTATGCAATAATAGGCTAATTTTTACATAAAACTACTAACGTGGTGTTGCACCAGATGTTAGAATACATGCTTCAGGCACTTCCTTATAGGCTCTGTAATTGCATGTTGACACTAGCATTATTTTAGCTTCAATCATTCCCAGAAGCTGGGTTGAGATTTTTTTGGGTGCACCAATTAAATTGCACCTAAGATTTACATACATATTTTCATAATAACATAACATATATGTGTATGTATATATATATATATATATATATATACATATATATATATATATTTATATATATACATATATATTTATATTTTTATATATACATATATATATATATATATGCACATACATACTGTATATATATATTGTTTGCCTGTTTAAAATGTTATAAGGTGTTACATGAATGGCTGTGAAATAGTCAAATACATGATAAGATGCACTAATTAGCCATTGTAAGGATTTATATTGTGAATTTTGTCGTTACTTGTCGTCTTTGAAAAGTGGGTCCCCATCAAAAGTTTGGAAAACACTGATTTAGATTTATAACCTGTGACAAAAACGACACATCTTTGAAGATGCATGCTGCGTTAATGAACTGCCTTAATGCATTCATATAATAATCATTTTTGAGTGGCAAGTATTCTAATCTAATTTTTAGTCCGGATGTTTTGTCATTTGGAAATTAAAATCTTTGTGATTTCATCTCAGTTTGTTCACTGCAGAAAAGGCAAACATTAACTTGTGTATGGGACAATCTTGCAGGGAGGAAACACAAAATGTGTGTGTTTCTCTTGGAAAAGCTTCAATTCTCTGCTCTAAGCTGCTCTAAAGTCGTCCAATATTGCTTCCACTGTCTACTGTTTCATTGTGCTTCAGTCTCCAGAGACTGTCGCCAAAGAGAGAAAGAGCTTTATACAATTAATTCACCTCAGACCCTCATCGCCACCTTTGTTTGTTTGTCCTTTCTCAGCGTTCTCGCCTTACATCCATCCCTCCATTCCTCCCCTCCTCTCTCTCTCTCTCTCTCTTTCTCTCTTCCACTGACCAGCTGCTTTTCTCTCCTCCGCCCACCATCGCTCCCTGGCCCGGTGAGGATCAGCCCACCCCCTTCCCTGTCCCTTACGGTCCCGCAGGTAAACCAGAGACGCCCGAGGCACACCCTGGCTAGGAAAGGCCCAGGATCGCCTTACGGCCTAGCTGAAAAGGGTCCTTTCTAAAACACTCAGTACATCCCAGTCCTGCTTTGAACAAAGGGCCAAGGGAGTCCAGGGACCAGACCCCCTTTTAGGGCTTTGTCTGTTTTCCTGCTCTGAGCTCTAAGTCAGACAGAGACCTGGCCCACACTCAAGAACAGAGATTGGAGGAACGCAAGGAAGCAATAAAAGTTTTAACTGCTGCTTAACTGCTTAACTAAAAGCTGTAATAAGTAACGCTATTGTTCATTATTGAATTATTATTATTCTGCCTCTGTTCTTGAGAACAGGCTCTGTCAAGCAATACTATCAGACCTGCCTTTGTGTACACAGCAACAACCAGGTTTTGGAGGGTTTTTTTGAGTAGTAGAATTCACTTCTGAAACTTCTCTGTGTTTTCAATCAACCTGTTTGCAATAGTGACTCACTTTACATGTGGAATGTTTCTGTTGCTTCCGTCTGTCCTAACATAAAACAAATAACTTCCTGTGTGCAGCTTTGGGAGTGTTGTCACGCAAAACGAGATCTAAACACTGTTGTGCTGAGAATTAAGCTTCATCAGCATTTGTGTGAATTCATTTGAAAATGGTTTAACTATATATTTTTTTACATTTATATAACAGTTATGCACTATTGTGGGTTTAATGCAAAACTGTGGGTTGATATTGAATTGATTAAAACATGGAGTTAGTGGACACTGGTGACGTTTCCTTGATTAGAATTAATGGATATTTTTGTATTTATAGGTCTAGAGTGTAACATTTATGAGGGTTTATTGTGGGTTTATTATGTACTGCTCCGTCTCTACGGCAGCCTGAATGGACAAACCAGCCAAAGGGTGAAGCAGGTCCCATTAGTGTATATATTAAATGAATGATATACATTAATTATGTATTATAATATATTAACACATCTAATAACACATCTTTGTAGCCTGGACATGCACAAATGTGCACATATTTGCTCAATTTAATGTAGTTTTAACTATTTACATTTTATTTTCCTTAATTTGATTGATATACATCAATTTGAAATTGATCCCGAATACGTCAGGAGGCTCCAAGACAGGCTGCAGTCCAACTATGATGTGAAGACTAAAGGGAGACACGTTGAACCGGGAGAGCTACTGTGGGAGGAAAAAAGGGAAGGTGTCCCAAGCTTGATGGAACTGTGGTTGGGATCGTGCAAGGTGTTGGAGAGACTGGTATGGCTGCTTTATTTATCATTAAAAAAAAAAATCAAATAATAAACTTACATTTATGATCTTGTGCCTTGGGTGTTGTACTGAGACAGTAACAAGTGAGAAGTGACTTATTTGTTGCTACAGAAAACGGTCAGCAGAGGGAGCTATGCTCACATAATCCTCACATTCTCCTGGACTGTGGTCAGCTGTGCTTTTTCCTTTGTACATCACAACCTCACTTTAGCCTTACTTGTACTTTAGTGAGTGCAAACACAATATCTCATGACAGAGTAAGACGTGAACTGAAATGAGTAATTGCTATGTCATAAAGTAATCAATAAGCACTATTTACTGTGTTACTATTGTTCTATTTATATTTTTTCACAGTGATTCTAACACTGTATCTTCACAGAAAGGCATAAAATGAGTAACTGGCACAATGTAGTGAGTGAGTGAGTGAGTGAATGATCCTTTAAGATCCGACTTGTACCTGTAAGACAGCACTGAGGGTAGTATGGCACTAGTTGCGCGTGCTTGCGGAAGGGCAGCTACTATCTCGTGGCCACGCCCCTTAAAAACAACACACAGTGGACCTGGACCAGCCAGGGACAGAAGTGAGTCCTCTATCAGAGGTCAGGGGTCCGGCTCCAGGGCAGACAGACAGACAGACAGACATGGCCCAAGCGAACATCTCGGTGACGGAGAGCCAGTTCAGGTGTCCCATCTGCCTGGACATCCTCAAGGACCCGGTGTCCATCCCCTGCGGTCACACGTACTGCATGGCGTGCATCAACAACTACTGGGACCAGGCGGAGTCGAGCCAGTTCAGCTGCCCTCAGTGCCGGGAGGCGTTCAGCCCGCGGCCGGTGCTGCGGAGGAACACGGTGCTCGCCGAGGTCGTCGAGAAGCTCAAGCTGAGCGAGGTGCCCGCGGCGCCGGAGCTCTACCTGGTGGGTGTCGGGCAGGTGCCGTGCGACTTCTGCCCCGCGGAGGGGAGGCTGAGGGCGATGAAGTCGTGCCTGGTTTGCCTGGCGTCCTTCTGCGAGCTCCACGTTCTGCCACACCGGGAGGTCGGCACGCTGAGGCGGCACAAGATGGTGGCTGCGGTGGAGTGTCCGGCGGAGCGGCTGTGCGCTCAGCACCGGCTCGGTCTGGAGCCCGCGGGCACCGGCTCCGAGGCGGAGGCCACGGGGGACTGGACCGGGGACTGTTTGCTGTGCGAGGCCGACCAGGAGGAGGTGCACAGCGTGGACGCCCAGAGAGCCAGAAGACAGGTGCTGCCTATACTGTAGTAGACTGGAATTTACATTTTACACCAATAAACGGGTTTAAGGCTTTAATCTGGATAAGACATTATTGAGATAGTGATGATGTTTACATGAGTTGCCATTTGAGTATTCCAGTTTTCACATCCTGTAAAGTAAAATCTGATAATGATTTTCCTCACAACTGTGAAAACACCAGCAGGACTTTATAATTGTATACAGAAATATAAATGACAGTGCTTTAATCTGATTATTGCTCATTCCAATGATTACCTTTCTCGGATTAAAGGGATCATTGATAGTTAGTTTTTGAAGTGTACTGATACGTTGGCAGCAGTCAGTGTGTTTACCTACATGTCAAAAGTCCTATTTTAGTCAGACTAAGACAATAATTTGGTTTTCTTAATGTCATGTAAACACGATAGTCTGACTAAAATCCAGCTAGTTTTAGTCGGACTAACCTAACAGAGCCACAGCATGGTCCATCTCGCCATTCACTGTTTGTTTTTCGGTGACATAAAGGTCAACAGGAAACCGATAGTTTATAGAGAGATACAGCGCCACCTATGGAGGCCGAGTCAGCAAGTTTTTCCGATTGCCTGTCTCAGTCATACTACGGCCTTGGCTCAATTTTAAACTGTGAATGTAAGTGTACTGACTGACTTGCATGTGCGTCAAAATATGGCAGCTCAAGAATGGGCTCAGGGCCTTATCTCGCTATTAGCCCTTGTCTTTTCTGACTAAAAGCTAAGTGAGCTGCTCACTCCCACACACCAAAGTCCAGGGAGACTATCAGTGATTTTACATTACTGTGCACAGGAGTTGTTGAGGAGTCATGAAATAGTGACACCAGTGAGTGAATATGGTCCGGAAATCTGTTCAAGGTGCCATATTGTTTGAAATGAAAAATATTTGGCACAGTATATGATAATACAATCACACAAGATAAGGAGCTTGAAGATATTTGGAATCGTAATTTCTTTCACAACAAGAAGCTCTCTGAATGAGTAGTAGAAAATGGATATTTGAATCATTTTCAGTAACGTTTGTCTATCTGTCTGCTCATCAGTCTCTCTTTGTTTCTCTCAGCTGCAGCTCCAGGAGTCTCAGAGGATGATGCAGGGGAGGATTCGTATCGGAGAAAGGGAGATAGAGGAGTTTCAGCAGAGCTTGGAGTCCCTCAAGGTGAGCTTCAGATGCTTCAATGGCTTCAGATGGTAACACTGACACTGTTCAGTGCTGTTGGTCTTTCCTTCTGGTCCAGACTCTACAGACCATGGCTCCCTCTGAGCAAGGTACCCAATTTGCTCCAGATTGACTGGGTTAATTGGACACTCTAATGGTGCTTTTCCACTATGCCTCTACTCGGTTTATTTTGCTTTTCCATTAGTGTCTCCATGAAGACTACTGGTGCTGACAAGGTCAGTGTTTATGCCAGGTCCTAAAGACTAAATACACACACACACAATCATACTAACACTCTCCCAGAAAAGACTCTTTATCTCCCTCCTGTGAGCTTTTATCTCCAGCCGTCTTGTACATTAGCTAAAGACGACCTCAGACTGACATCATCCTCTTATCAGACTTTCACTGAACCGTTTGTTGTTTTGCCTCCTCTACATTGTTGAGATTCGTCTCTGACCTCAGCAACATGAGTCCGTGTTGTTTGCAATGAATGATTTTGCTCTCTGTGTCTTTTTTATCAGTGACACTGAAGAAACTCAAAAACTTCCCAGGAAAATACCGTTTTCTTCACGTTATCTTACTGTTATTTCTGCAGGAGCGGGATCGTTTAGTCAGAAATTAAGGAGACGCATTGTGGTGGGTTCATATTAAAGTTTAACCATGGGAAATCTGTTGCGTTTGGAGCATGGTTTTCTTTGGCAGGACCAATGTCATCCATAATTAAAAGGTTTTCCAGACGTTTGGGTCTGTTCCCACCTACTTAAATGCCCTCCTAAAGGCTTATGTTACCTCTCGACTACTCCGTTCATTAAAGGATCGTCGTCTGGCTGTGCCAACACCCCGCACAAGACAATCCAGACTCTTTTCATCGTGTCGTTCCACACTGGTGGAATGACTTACCGAGCGCTAACAGAACAGGGGCGTACCTGTCTGTCTTCAAGGAGCTCTTGAAAACCCAGCTCTTCCAAGAGCATCTTCTGTCCTTGCACTTACCTTACCCCTACCCCCTCCCCTGCACTCCCCAATCACCTTCTGCACTTGGATCCACCTCGGCACTCTCACCACCATCAGTCCACTGTTCCCATCTAGTGGAGTTCTTTCCAAGATTTCTTCTATGTAGCTTATTCCTCTTTTGTAAGTTGCTGTGGATAAAAGCTTGAATGCTAAATGCTAAATGCTTAAATGTAATGTAAATGTGTTTCAGGTGTCTGCGTCGGCTGTTCTGGAGGACAGCGAGGCTCTGTTTGCCGACATGGCGCTCCGCTTGGAGAAATCCAAAGCAGAGGTGAGAACCAGGATCTTCAAGGATGAGCCGTTAAAACCGTTCCACGACTCCCTGCTTCACTTACATCCATGCCCATACATCTGCTTGCGTGCCATAGGTCCGAGCGAGGCTGGAGGCGAAGGAGCGAGCATTGGTGGGTCGGGCCGAGCGTGACCTCGAGATGCTGGAGAAGGACGTGGAGGAGCTGAGGAGGAGAGATGAGGAGATCGGTCAGCTGCTGCAAACGGAGGACAACTCACACTTTATACAGGTGAGGAGGATTGGTGATCTGTCTCGGTCTGCAACTATGTCATTTTCATCAGCCATTAATGAATTGTTCCATTATTTATCAATTATTTTTTATCACCAATAAAGGGACAGAATTTTGAAGATTAAGTTGTATGACGGACCGTTAAATCATTTTTAACGAGGCTACGGTTTGGAGATCTCGACCCGGTTTGCAGCCGAGAAGACTATTTCCAGGCACTATTTTCCCATATCAAGTGAAACTGATGATGAGTTTGGACTTTTGAACATTAAGTTGACACGTCACGGCAGACTGTCTCTGCTCAAAATGATTGTGAGCACACTTACCAAGCGTTGCCACGCAGTAACGTCCCCAACCAAAGCAAAACAAAGAGTAAACAGTAAATACGAGCAGAGGGCAGCAAAAAAAAAACAACAAAAAAGCACCACACACTTATAGTTGCTTTAATGCTGCATTAGGGCATTTGATTAAAACATCGCACAGTATTTCTTACATAAAAACACTTATTGTTTATTAAATTGGACACACAAAAACAGAAGTGAACTCTGGGACGACTTGAAATTACAACTTCATGGGGGCTGTTCAATTAAAACTCCATTCTCATAACTGGGGAATTACAACCTCTGAATAAAACTGGGATGTTTAAGTCGGCGGGTAATTGATTGAATTGTTGCAGCGCGACTTGGATGCACAAACCTCAACTTGGCTGTAAGTTTATCTTGTTACTAATGCGGAGTTCTCCGTAACTGTAAATAATCCCCAGTCCTTCGAGCGCCACTGTATTAGCAGCAGGCACTCATCTCGAGAGGTTTTGTTCAGAACACAAGTGAGCTGATGTCATTTATCACATTTGATAATCATATTCCATTCCGTCTTAATAATAATGCATCCTGGAAACCTCAAGAACTCCCCAGAGTGCAAACCCAGGGAGATGAGTGTGGAGCTGGTGAAAGAATGGATGAGGGGAAAGAATGAGTCGGCAGTGGAAAAAGACTGCACACGCCTCGGTGCTATTTACAAATTCAATTGAACAAGGAGTTAATCACGGTCGGGTGGTGTTTTTTTTTGTTTTTTTTTCCACTCTTTGTCTTTTATTGGCTCAGGTAGCTCCACTGCTGTGTGTCCCTCTTACTGCTGGCCGCCACTCCAGAGCGCTCAGCCTGCCCACAGAGGCCTTCAGCGGAGCCAGGAGAGCGCTGTGTCACTTCCGCAGCCGGATAGAGGAAGTCTGCAGGGAGGAGGTCGACAAAGTCAGTCGCGCAGGTACACCAAGTCATCTACAGGCAGGATGACGTGATAAGATATCATAAATATACTCTGTTATCACAACATGAGATGCATATTTTACATATTCCACACACATGCCGTGTCTGGTTTTGCTGTAAAGTGGTTAGGGTTTGGGATAAATTGCACCTGATTAGGGTTTTGAATCTCATGCTGCGTTCCACATCCACAGAGAGCATTTCCACATGTTGGTTTTGTTTACTCAAATGTGGGTCTCAAATTCTCAAATTCTCAAATTCTCAAATTCTCAAATTCTTAAATTCAAATTCAAATTCTCACCAGGAACTCATTTTTATTACCTTGTATTCTTTGATCCGTCTTATTTGTACCAGCAGACTTCCTCATTGTAACCTCAAGCAAGTTTCCATGATTATTGTCCTTGCTCATCACAGAGTGAAGTAAACCAGAATAATTCTGTGAGTCAAACTGGCAGATTTACACCACGCAGGCACTAGCAGACTTGCAGCTAGAGGCTAAAAATTCTGAACTGTGGCAGAACAGAATTAGCAAAACGTAGTGTCTTTCTCTCTCTCTCGGGTCACTTGATATGCATTATTCTGAAAGATTAACACCAAAAACATCCTACGTACTCTACCTTTAAAACCCACCGGTCCTCATAATCCAAATGAAACACACCACAGCGAGCACAATGTTGTTTTTCAAACTGGTTATGCACTGTTGACCCTTCCATTTCACCTCAAATACGTTTGAACTATTGCTGTTGTTGGCAATACCAGTCGATGACACCCGACATGGTATTTTGCGGTTAAAATTAAAAACAGTATTATGTGTGAAACAACTGTTGGGGTTGGTGAGGTTGCTCCAAGTTTGAAATCCAAATTCAATTCTGAGAACAAATGGAACGCACCATATGTCACTATAATATGAAAACAAAATTTGCAATTGCATTTAATTTGTGTAGAAATGTAATTTTTGCTCAATAGCTCAATTTAACTCTATGATTTGTCTTCCAGTCAATGAGAATTACGTGTCTGTTGGAGATTGTGTAAAAGGTAAGCATGAGACACACGATACACAAAAACAAACACACACACACACGCACACTCACAGTCTGTGACAGTGTCATGTCTGAGGTGACCCAGTTCAACTATGCTGCAGGTATTGACATGACATTCAACACCACAAGGGAACAGGGGATGTGTCAATTATTGATGCCGAAGACAACCGGTGTTGTCTAATACAAGACATCCTGGCTCGTGTCCCGCTCTGCTCTGTCCTAATCAGTTTAGTGTAGTCTGATTGAAATTCGGTGCGGCTTCCTGTAGTTTAAATGAATTAGTTGTATAGAGGCTTTCAAAGACATTTACAGGAAGAGTGGAGATTTACTGTAGCTTTGAACTCAGCCGACCGTAAAACAGTTAGTGCCCGCTTCTATTGTGGCTGTGGTTCAGGAAGTCCATTTTCCCATCTTACATTTTCTCCTTTGACATTTGAGGAAACACTAAGTCTGAAACCAAGCCGACCAGCTTTGATTCAGAGCAAAAAAAACATATATTGGAAAACTGAAAAAGGTACATGACCGTGTTAGAGCTGAAACAACAGCTTTTTTCATTATTAAAACAAGATTTCTGATTGTTTCAGCTACTTAAATGTGAATATTTTCTTGTTTCTTTGCTCCATATAACAAAGAAATCATTAAATGTAGTGCTTGGCATTGCGAATAAAACATGTCGTTCTTAAAACACACAATATCATACAAGCTCAAGGTTTTTCAATTAAGTCTAACCTTTCCACATCTTGTAACCTGTGAGTTGACCTTTGATGGTCATGGTATTGTAGCTGAAAATTGAATTTTCTACTCTGAAGTTCCTGGACCACACTGATGAGCTCTGTTGGGCCAGAAGAACTTTGACTTTCGTGCTGCTCCACTAGAGTGTTTTGAAATAACTAGAATTTTGTACAAACCGGATTCTGGTTCCCAGAGGTAATTCTTCTTGGCAGGCGCTAACAATCTTCATTTGTTCATTACCGCATTTTTTTTCTTTTCGCGCTTTGTATAAAATGGGAGCATGCTAAATGCTAAAGAAAGCAAACATGGTAAATGTTACACTGAGCCTGTTAAACATCAGTATACTAGCATTGTCATTTGTAAGCATACCAGCATGCCGCCGATATTAGCACTTAGCTTAAAAGCACCGCTGTGACTCACAACATTTTTAGCTAGCATGGCTGTGTAGCTCTGTTTAATTTTAGAAAACACTGCTAACTGGGACTACTGCGGCATTGTTTGTCATTTTGTTTGACTGAAATGCATATTTATATTCAAATACCACTCATGTTCATTGCATTTGGGAGGTGGTAGAAATCTGTGTGTGGAGAACACCAAACCTCAGCAAATGCAGCCGACTGCAGGTCAACATGGTACCACTGTGGGTAAGTGTAAAAAAAAAATTAGCAGGTTTAAAAACTCGCACTACTGGCTACTTTGAGCATTGCATGGAAAAGAAGGGTAGATTTAGCAACTAACTAATTATTAACATTAAAGCCACTTAGGCAGGTGTAGCTTGTTAACTCTGTGGATGTATAATCGGGTTTACTTCACTGTTGGCAGGTTCCTAGAGGCTTGACTCATAGGTACCATTTTAATTCCTCACTCACCAAGGCAAGAAACATGACCTAACAGTCAAAAAAACCAAACCTAGTACAGATTCTGACTAGCACGTACACCTACAAAACTGCTAGATATATTCCAGTACATATCTCCCAATCCCTCTATCATAGCTGTCAAAGATATCCACGATACCCTTCAACTAATGAAAATCAAGACTTAAGGCTAACTACTTAACTGTTCACAAATTAAACTAACCCTCAACTAATACTGGCTCCTTCATCGTGTGTGTGTGTGTCTTTCTGTCATTAGTACTAACAGCCTAAGGGTGTAGTCCGCAACGGCCATGGTGGGCCAGCTGGATTACAACATGGATTATATTGCATTATTCCAGTGCATGCAGTCATATATTGTCTTAACCTCCTCCACTGTCCTCGTTTGCTCTGTGCTCTACTGATTTACTTGGTTGTTGGGGCTCTTCCTTGTTGGCACTTGATCTGCCAATGGGTTTGTCTGTCATATCCTGGAATGGTTTAAGCAAGTGTTCCATTTCAAATGTTTGTGCTTTTCTCATCCTTTTCAACATCAATAATGGCTCATCTTTGTTCTTTTTTGTTGTCTGTCCTTTTCCAGCAGTGCCGGTGTCATTCCCTATGTCCCCTTTGTCTCTGCAGCCGGCTGATCAGAGGATGAGGGCATCTTTCCTTAGGTGTAAGTATTCCATCTTTCAGTCTTATCTGTGTTTTGGCATCGTAGACGGACACAGGGTGGTGTTATTGCCCCTGTCTGCTTATCATATGTTCATCATTGAAAAAGGAACACTTGAAGACCTATTAATCAGGGGTTCATACAATGTTTTATTTCTACATCCAAAGATGGTCGTCTTCTGACTGATACTCCCAACCTACTGGGTCCCTTCCTCCTTACTCTCTTCTTCTTCCACCTTTCCTCTTTGCATCACA
The DNA here is from genome assembly GCF_958295425.1 of Solea solea. Classification (NCBI taxonomy): domain Eukaryota; kingdom Metazoa; phylum Chordata; class Actinopteri; order Pleuronectiformes; family Soleidae; genus Solea; species Solea solea. Next base: position 26,324,753 of record NC_081143.1, read on the forward strand.
TGACCGCCTTGTGTGTCATTCCCCCATCTTCCTCTTGTTCAGCCGCACCTCTTCTTTGACCCCGTTTCCTGCCCATGCTCCTCGTCGCCAAATAATGAGTGAGTCCTGCTGGGGAATCTGAGAGCCCCGGTCTGGACCCTCATCAATGATGGATAATGTTCATACTGTATTTATGACATCTAGGCCCTTCATTAAGACCAACCAGTGTCTTGTCGCGGTAGAAACATGCTAGCTGGCAGAGTGACAGCGCAGCAGCACCTTGTCAGACATAAATAAATCATCTGGACAAGGGATTAAGGACATTTGTGTCGTTTATCTACTCTGTGTCAAAATGTCAGCTTAAAACAGAGAATGGCGTTTTAAGGCTTGTTCATGCTCTTCATCAGATGGAAACAGACACTATCTTCTGTCTTTACCACTGAAAATTGTCAGAGGCAGTGTAGCCAGTACTGCAAGACACTCAACAATGTCCTAATACGTACATTGTGCCATCTTCTGCACCGTCATCCATGTTTGTTGACTGAAAATCTTGACTTTTAGTGGATGCTTTGCTTAACAACCATGCCAACTTAAAAGGATACATGTGAAGGCCACTACATGCTCTCCACATTATGTATTTGCATGTTCTGCTCATGCAATAATTCATAACCCTACTCAGTCAGGGATTGCATCAGTCTGCCGTTGCTTACCCGATCTTACTCCATTCCGATAATATGTTGTACTTGGAGCATGTGCTATCAACTAGTACAGTTTGTGCGATCAAAAATCTTTGGGCACCAAATACAGTAGATGACCGTTAAGGGTCTGCGTGGGCCGTCAACAGAAATGGGTGGATGACATTTAACTCACTTGACTTTATGTTAATTATCTCTCTCTGGTTTTTAATAACTGCTTCTAAATTTCCTACAACCGCTGTCTACAGACGTTACCAAGAATGTATAGAAGCCATGAGTTCGAATTGCTGACCTTACAAATACAACTTTCCCCTTAGCGACAATGGACTGGAGTCAATTGGACCGTAGCTGACCTTTGGGGACTCAGGAACTATGCATTGGCCTCAAGTATTTAGGCAGTGACAGTTTCATTGTTCAGATCATCCAATAAAAACCCTGAGAGGAGTAACTGGGAAGAAATGTATGGATTTCAAGACCTGAAACCATGTTATTGTTCATAATTGTTTGGGTAGGTTATGTGCAGAATCGGTAAGCCTAAAATCTTGTCTTTCTTTCTTTGCAGTTTCATGTCATCTGTCCTTGGACCCCAATACGGCCCACCCTACTCTGAGTCTGTTGGAGGGGCCCCATGGTGCCCACTGTGGCGAGGAGCCCCAGTCCTACCCCCCTCACCCACAGCGCTTTGATTCAGTGGCTCAGGTTCTGTGTCGGGAAGGCCAGTTTGCTGGTGCCAGCTACTGGGAGGTGGAGTGGAGGGGCGGAGGATGGATCGACATCGGCGTCACATATCGGGGTATCGGACGCAAAGGCGGCGGAAAACCCTGCCTGCTTGGGCGCAATGAGAACTCCTGGCGGCTGCGGTGTACGCATGCGGGATACGCCGCCTGGCACGACAACCGTAAGACCACTGTGGCTGCGCCGCCCTGCCCCAGGATCGGTGTCTTCCTGGAGCGCCAGAAAGGAGTGTTATCCTTCTTCAGCATGTCGGACACAGTGGTGCTCCTACACACATTTCACTGCCTGTTCTCACAGCCGCTGTACCCGGCCTTCCGCCTGGACCTGGACTCCACGCTGCTCATCTGCCCACAAGGTGGAGGCAATGGAAACCCAACTTAACCCTGCCCTTTCTCCGTATCTGGGACCCTTTACTTGAACCTGCTGTCACTGAAATCCTTTAGTTCAAGCCTGTGTTTATTAGCTCGATAGCTACAGTGTTTTAGTCTGTGACGTGGGTCTCTCAGTCTCAGGGTCTTGACACTAAAGCTGCACTCGCACATACGTGGTGGAGTCCTCAAAACACTGCTAATTACCTTTAAATGGGGCTGTGTCACTGTGTTGCCGTGGTGCATCATGCATTCACTTCACTAATTCCCTTTGCTGCTAAAGTTAAGAAACCTTTAGTTTTGCATGCAGCAGTGCAAGGCTAATCAAATCGATGTTATGCAAATATCCCGGCACGGCCGCTTCAATCTGTTTTGCGTTTTTACGCCCAAAAGGAGCTCTCAAACAGGACTGTTCTCCCCCGTTGTCGGGTGTTTTTGTCGGATAGTTCAACCAACTGTGGATGTTGTCGCTGTCCCTTTAGCAACATTAGCATGTCTTGCTTCACTGAAACTGTTCTGCTAACGCTGCGAACAGCCGCCTGCGGCACCAGGTGTCAGACGAGCTTACCTCAAGCATTAAAGTGAAGAGGCACTCTGTGTCTTGTGACAACATTCCAAAAACCATGGAATCTGGAATCACGGTGTCTCAATGTAGAGGGCTTCCTTCAGGGGCTGAACTGAAATGAGAGGATCTGTGGGGGGTAACTATTTAAAATCTCCAGCACTCAATGAATCCTGGGACCCATTTGGCTGGGAATGGATGGGACACATTTTATCAGCCACATTTGAAGTAGCCTGTGAAATGGAATGGCTGAGTTGTGGCGTTATGGTACAGTTAGCCTTCAAATGTAGACTCTGAAGGATGCAGCCTATGACTTACTCATCATCATCTTGAAATGCCCAGGCATTACTAACCATTATATTTTACAAAGGGTCCATGCTACTCACGAATCCCGGTAATCAACAAAAAGGCAACATGACAGAATTCTGAACCTGAAACAACTAAATAGAATTCAACCTATTCACTAATGTGCTTTTCCAACTATCTGTCATCTGTGGAATAATGTATTCACCGCTTACATTGTCTTTGTGGTTTTTTTAGCTATTTAAATATTTAGCACCTGTGATTACTTGGATACCAACAGCAAAGATATTTGACACGAGAAACCTCCATCAGTTTGTTATATAGAAAATTTAGTGTACAGTGACTAAAGCGATAGATTTACACTTAATTGAAATGCCATATTTTAGTTGTTGTTGCTTTGGATCATGTCTGTTGTGGTTTCCTGTTACTTGAGAGAGTTTTCAGGTACGACCTTTCACAGGTTTGTCTTTAATAATCTCCAAAAATTAAGTTCACCATGTTTGAGATGTGCTTGAACAACTTATGTCTGTGTGAAAAACTGTTTACAGAACTACCGAAACTGTTCGATAATTTGTGTCCAGACATTTTCGGTGAATTTTTTGGAGATTTCTGTTGTATTCTACGTGGTCTCACTCACTGACATAATTTTAGGGTTAAAAAGACAACGTTTGCTTTCTCACACACAGCTAATGCAAACATTCGATTAGCTTAGCCTAGCGGAGACTGTTTGTAGAATGAAATAGTTAGTGTAGCAGTGTCCGTCCAACAACAACAACAACAACAACAGAATCCCATTAAGTAAAGGCGCAACGTGTTTTTACCCTTTTTACGTTCAATAATAGTCCGTTTTTAGCTGTTAACTGTTTTAGCTCAGGTTTCTGTTGCCTCTGGACAGAGCCAAGTTCCTTCTGTATGCTAAGCTAAGTTAGCTTTGGCATCATATTTTATATACAGTCATGAAAATTGAGAAATACAGAGTAGATCTTATTATTTATCTTTCAGAAAATTATTTAAATATAACATTGTGCACATTTTTTTTCTTCTTAAAGGCTCATGATATTTTCGATTATTGCCACTACAATTTGTTGCCGCTACAAATCCAGTCCAGTCTAATTGAGCCTTGTGTTTAATTTTAAATTTAAAAACACACACTTTACATGTGAGAACACATAATAGAAAAACAACTTGAACATTTCCACTTCCTGTTTGACTGTTTATGGGTTTATGACATCATCTTCACCATGAAGCCATTTTTGAATGGTGGGGCTCCAGAGGAATTGCAATATTTTGACGAAGCACTGTGTGAGTTTTTCTTTCTGTCAGGGATAGAAAATACAAAATAATAGAATAGAATAGAATGTCTTTCTATTCTATTCTATTCTAATCTAATCTGTGCCCTTTCCTTTACTACATTCAAGGGCATGTGTGTTCAAAAGACTTCAATAATATACAGGAAACCCCCTGTATTTAGCAGGCCCAGAAAAAAGTCATCTTATTATATTAGGCAGATCAATCTTTTTTTTTTCTGCCATCAAGTGCTTTATTCCGCAAGCTGAATGTCTATAATTGAATCCAGTAGCATTTTCACTGTGCTATTGATTTTGTAATATGAAATATGTCAAATATGTTGAGTTGGCAATAAAATGAACCAGGTCTGAATCGAGTTCCTTTTATTTACTTCTTTATGTAAACAAACTCCCAGAATGTTCTTTGTGGAAAAAGACAACACATTTCAAAAATTAAACCTAATAGAAGTCCATTTATGTCCTACATATTTTTGTATTTATTTAAAAAATAAATACATACATAAATAAAAAATAATAAATAATTGTTATTTTTTTCATTTTTTCCCTTTTCTTGGCTACCATGGAGTGACTCATCTTGCCACAGACGATCTTCGTCTCGGCCTGATTCTGCCTGTAAGTCCGATCTGAGGGAACAAACTCACTTTCTCTTCAGACTTGTGTTTGTGTTTTTAGTGGAAGCGGAGACTCGGAGCGCTGTCTGTGTCATGTGACCGCAGTTTCACATAAAAAACTCAAGTCATATGATTCGTGGTTCATTCTCCAACATGGCGGCGCTGTCTCCACGGCTGGTTGCGGCTGTGCTGTGCCTCCTCACTGGGGTTTTAACTTTCCCTCTCGGTCCCGACAGTGAACGCTCCGCCACCTGCGGATATGAGGTCAGTTGCGTTCACGTCCTTTACGTTTTCTTTGAAATTCAAACACGGTTTACTAGCACACTGTAGTTAGTAAAACGCTGGTGAAGTTCTCCCAGCTAAAGTAAGTTTCAGTTTCACTGTTTTTATGAGGAACTGAGACATAAACACACTTATAAATGAATTAGTATTATATAATAATGTTTGTATTTGTGTATGTGTGCAGTCGTGTCACGCGACCAAAGCCAACATGCTGAATGTTCACCTGGTCCCTCACACACATGATGATGTTGGCTGGCTGAAGACCGTGGACCAGTACTTCTATGGAGGTCAGTCTCTCTCGTTTTGACACACAAACACACACAGCTAACAATAGTTGGTTCCCGGAACACTCTGGGAACGTTCCCCGAAGGTTCAACCCTAGGTTCTGCTGTTGTTGACACGAAACGTTTTCCTAACGGTCCCTAACCTTAGTTTTTGGTTGCACATTTGGTTCCCAGAACATTACTTTGTCGCAACCTTTATAGAACGTTCTCTTTTAGTTCCCAGAACGTTGCTTTGTCACAACTTTCATACAACCTTTCATAGAACGTTCTTTGTTTGTTCCCAGAACGTTCCTCTAACTTCCTCTTACTTTTCTACAACCTTCATATAACAGTCGAACAACCTTTTATAGAACGTTCTCTTTTGGTTTTCCAGAACGTTCCTCTAACTTCCTCTTACTTTTCTACAACCTTCATATAACTGTCAAACAACCTTTTATAGAACGTTCTCTTTTGGTTTTCCAGAACGTTCCTCTAACTTCCTCTTACTTTTCTACAACCTTCATATAACTGTCAAACAACCTTTTATAGAACGTTCTCTTTTGGTTTTCCAGAACGTTCCTCTAACTTCCTCTTACTTTTCTACAACCTTCATATAACTGTCAAACAACATTTTATAAAACGTTCTCTTTTGGTTCCCAGAACGTTCCTCTAACGTTACTTTTCTACAACCTTCATATAACTGTCAAACAACATTTTATAGAACGTTCTCTTTTGGTTCCCAGAACGTTCCTCTTACGTTATTTTTACACAACATTCATACAACCTTGAGAGAATGTTCTCTAAAGGTTCCCTTTAGGCACAACCTTGGACTACTAATTACCATGACCACCAAGTAACTTCCTAGCGTTACAGTGCATTGACACCATCCATTTTCTGTGAAGGCACCTTAACCATGACCATAAAATTAAGTCCTAACCATCGAACAACCCTATAAAGAGTGGAATCTGGACAAAATGTCCTCCCTTTACCAAAATGTCTTCACACCATAATGTTTACACTCACGGTCCCCACATAGATACAAGTATAAGTTCATAAACACACAGCAGTGTGTCCACCATTCTTTGCTAAAACCATATAGTTATTACATTCCCTGAAGGTTCCACCCTAGGTACTCTTGTGGTTTATATGGAAAGTTTTCCTAACGTTCCCCTAAAGTTAGTTTTTGGTTGCACGTTTGGTTCCCAGAACGTTCCCCTAATGATACTTTTCTACAACCTTCATATAACCTTTAGAGAACGTTCTCCTTTGGTTCCCAGAACATTCCCCTAACATTACTTTTATACAGACCGCAATGACATCCAGCACGCCGGCGTGCAGTACATCCTGGACTCGGTGGTGGATCAGCTGCTGAAGAATCCTGACCGGAGGTTTATCTACGTGGAGACGGCCTTTTTCTACCGCTGGTGGAAGCAGCAGAGCTCCAGTATGCAGCAGACGGTCAAACAGCTGGTAAATGAAGGTACACGTGACTTGAAATGTTGCATCTACACTAGACCATGTTTCACTTCATCACCTATCATCACCTAAGGACACAGTAACCAGCTCCCCCTCGTCCTCCTCCTCGTCCTCCTCTAGGTCGTCTGGAGTTTGTGAATGGCGGCTGGTGCATGAGCGACGAGGCGACGACTCACTACAGCGCCGTCATCGACCAGATGACCATGGGCTTGAGGTTCCTCAATGAGACATTTGGGGCCTGTGGACGTCCCCCGCGTCGCCTGGCACATCGACCCCTTTGGCCACGCCCGTGAACACGCCTCCATGTTTGCACAGGTACGGAGCCGTGTTGTAAAGATACTGGTGCTGTACTTCTGGGTCAAGTCAAATGTGACTAATTTAACGGATGCACCTTTAGCTGCAAATATGATAAAACTAGAGCTGCAGCTAACGATTATTTTCATAATCGATTATCTTCTCGATTAATTGATTAATCGTTTGGTGTTCAGAATATCAGAAAACCTTGATCGGTGTTTGTCAAACCTGGAAATGATGATGTTCTCAAATGTCTTGTTTTGTCCACAAACCAAAAATCATTGATTTGTAATGATTTCTTTGTTATCCAGAGCAAAATATTCGATTATCAAAATAGTTCTCGATTAATTTAGTAATCGATTAATAACTGATTCATCGATTAATCGTTTCAGCTCTAGATAAAACATGTACATTATGTAATCTTATTAATATTTTTTAGGGATCAAATAACAGGGTTCCGGTGGATCCTTAAAAAGTCGTAAAAGGCCTAAAAACAAGGCCTTAATTAGTATTAAATTGTCTTAAATCCCTTTTAAAAGTCTTTAAAATGTCAACACATAGGACGTAGGCTTTTATAATTATTTTTATGTTGAAATAAACATTTAGGCAAAGTTCTCCCTAACTAATGTGTTTTGGGCGGCTTGTGTTTTTTTTGTTTTTTGTTTGGTCTTAAATTTCACTCTAAGTGGTATTTAAAAACTTTAAATACCTAGGCTATTGTGCTTGTTTCATATTATTTTCCTTTGGTAACAAATTCATCTTTACCACAGTTTTGTGTGTGCGTGTGTTATTATTCATGAGACTGTTATCTTCTGTTGTGAAAGTGAGTTTCTATGCTGAGCTAAAGACTCTCTCCGTTACCTGTATGTTGTTCTGGTGCAGATGGGATACGACGGCCTTTTTTTCGGTCGCCTCGACTACCAAGACCGAGATCGCAGGATGAGGTCAAAGGAGCAGGAGCTGCTGTGGAGAGCATCTGACAGCCTCACGCCGCCCATGGCTGACCTCTTCACTGGTAAACTAAACTCTCTCATATTCCTGCTTTAACGTCCATTGTTTGCTGTGTCATGTAATCCTCGATCCCCCCCCCCCCCCCCCCCCCCACAATCCAACAGGGATTCTTCCCAACGGTTACAACCCTCCTACGGGCTTCTGCTGGGACCAGTCCTGTGACGACCCACCCATCAGAGACGACCCTGACCTGGAAGACTACAACGTCGACGATGTGGTGAACCGTTTCCTCGTCATCGCTAATAGTCAGGTCCGACATGTCACACATAGAATTAAACACTTTATTTATTTATATACACCGCTGCCTCATTTAGAAAGTGTTGTTTCCTACGGTAAGAACAAAGGATTTCGAACACAGAAGTCACAAAGTAACACATCCATAACTGTTTGAAGTCAGTTATGGAGGCAGTGGTTTGTCAAGGACTAATTTTCTCCATGTACTTTAAT